>NW_019725843.1:252930-282635 GCF_002891405.2 Cryptotermes secundus
GGGTTTTTATAACCTCTGCTATGCTGACTCGTTGTCTTCCGGGTATAGGGGTCCTCCTACCCTGACGTGATTTTGGGTCGGTGTAGCTTGATTATTGGTTGTCAATCGAGAAGGGGTTGACTCTTTTGGTAAGCCGCCTCCTCCTACTCAGCATTTTTCGTCTGCCTTAGTGCTTATGACACCTTTCTTATAGCCCTTCCGTATTGTCAGCGGTTCCCGCTGTCGTGTTAACATTCTGATTAGTCAGGAATTTCTTTTACTTCCTTGTAACCCCAGCTCTCCGGTTCATGTCCTTATTACTATGCAGTTTTAGTTTAGTTTTTTGTGTTTTTTCCATCTTACATCTAATTGTAGTGATTCCAAATTTACCCAAAAACTACTTCTACATGTACGTAACCCTTTGCTGCATTACAGATACTGTCAATTATATTAGATTCAAAGTAAAGTTATCCCTGTGTGGCCCCCTGGGTTTCCTCAGGAACCCATCTGGGAATCACTCTTCTAGAACAGTAAGACTTGTTCTCATAGAAAGACAAACACCAATTGCTACATACAGAATGTCAACCAAAATATTTGTAAGGGTTGACCAGTGGGAAGGGAGGCGACTCACGAAACCCTTTAGATTTAGGAAGCTAGAAAATTAGATGAATGGGTACAGGTTTTAAGTTGCGGTAATTCTTGTAACTTTAATACCAGAGATCAGCCCTGTAAGCGAGCAATGAATGAGTAGAAAAGGGTGTAGGAGTGGGGACAGCCGAGAGAGAACTGGGACCGAAACGCCTTTGACTTTTGATGTAGACTGTCTCTTTCTCTCTTTCTCGAAGACAAATTGTTCTGTTTGTGATCTGGTGAGTTTTCTCTCACCCCCCACCCCCCTCAAAAATTCTTTTTATATGCAGTAATATGATCCAGTGAGAAAAATTATGACCCAGTTTCCTAACATCACAACTGTTGAGTTGTTCGTCTGGGAAATCGTTTAATGCCTCTCTTTCCACACTTGCAGTGTTGACTGCTGAGAAGTTTAAAGTGACATGTTGAAATAAAATATTGTCATTCCTTTATGACGTAAATAGTAGAATACGTGTTGGATGTATTGAAATAAGCTTAAATAGAGGAAACCTGCAATTAAAATTAATAATTACTTAAATAATAAAATTATTAATTACATTTAGTACTCATGCTCAGTAATTTACTTACTTAATCCGTTCCTCTTATACCTTTACGGTGTCGAGTTTTTTTTTGATCATTTTACAGACGGTAGGACTTCCTTCAACGAGTGATCAGCTCGTCGCAATGCCTCTACTTAAACACAGGACAATACAAACATAGAATGAACACATACACATACCAAACATCTATGTCTTGTGTGGGATTCGAACCCAGGATCCCTGCTTCCGAGCGAGCGAAGACAGTACCTGCCTTAGACCGCTCGGCTACCAAGACTGGCCTCAGTAATTAAACTTATTCCATTTAGTTGAGTGGGTACGGTGACTAGGCTACTGGCTCCATTTCCTACACCAGAAGCAGATTTTAATCTTTTTTCTACTGTCCAGAACTTTCTGCGTTCCACCCACACTCCTTTTCAGTGGATATTCGGGACTATTTCGCTGGGAGTAATGCGGCTGGGGCGTGAAGCTGACAACTTACCTCTGTCTCATGCCGCAGTTAATGTTTTGTGCTATGGCTCTTCTACAACAGATGGACAGTTTTACCTGTAAAATTAAAATGTTTCATTATGTCGAAATTTCGGAAAATGTGACGTACATGTGACCCCCCCATAATTATTCAATAAAATAGATAAGTATATTAGGTACTAAGGGAGTGATCTCTGCTCCGTAATCTGAAGGTCACAGCTAAGTTCTAGGTGGGAATATTGATTATCTTGATTGATTTCTTTGTCATTTCCCACGAGAAGGTTTATTGATAGCCCTTGCTGCTTATTATTTCGGAGGCGTGGAATTAACACTTAACGTTCCATGAAGACGTATGGCATTGGATGAGCGGTCAGCTTCAAGCTGCAGCCTCCTTACCTCCAGTACCTATAACGTAGACGAGTGGGTGGGCTCCGGAGGCAGTTTGAATCGTGAGCAGAGAATAAGTATCTCGTTTCACTGTCAGGAATCGAACCCCGATTCCTCGGTTGTCCAACCCGTTACCCTCTCGCTATGCCAGCTGAACTGTCAAGCGAATCATGTTTACGCCCTCGACTGTCACCACCAAATTTATCTCTAATTCCCTCCAGACAGATTCCTCAAATAAGCCACAAGCACTTCCTCCGCAACCTTCCGGTTTCACTGTCCTAACAATGGACTCTGTTTGATACTGGCAGTGTCGTTAAATGAATTATAAATACACTAATTATCACCTTTTGGAGTCCGTTGAGTCCAATATTCTTACTTACTCAGCCTTTATAACCCGTTCAACACTCTGTAATCGATGGGGTTGAAACGCAGTCGTTAAATGACTCAGTAGACTTCCGGCTTTTAGCGTTGAAGTACGGCATCTCGATAGAACTTATCGTATTCAGATGAATACTAAAATTATCTCTCGCTTCCACAGAGTATAAACTGCATTTAGAGTGCCGTGGTTACATCAGGGTGGTAATGTCTGATTAAAAATATTCCCCAGTCTCTCACATGGGGATTCTAACCCTATCTCTCTACCCCTCTCTGCAATCAAGGTGGATCGGGTCGCCTGCCGGCCGCACTGAGAACTACTCAGCAAAACTCTCGACAATGGAATCCAATACGCCCCGGGGTTCCTCATTTATCAACTCTTTAATTGGTTATATTCTCTCTCTCTTTTTGTTGTAATCTTCTTGACACGATACCCAGTATGAGGGGTGGATAAAAACACAATCGGGTTGACTATTTGGTTAATCAGATTGGAGGAAAATGAGTTCTCTAGTGGTCGGCTGGTGAAGTTGCGGGTGTTATGTCGCGTGCGCAGACCTCTGCGCATGTCCGCCTCTTCCTCAGTTTCATTGCCCTAACATGCACTGCCTCCCTACAGATACATATAATAGGCTTATGGTTAAGATATGTACTGGTAATGAGATACGTACAAATATATCCGAAAGGCTTGCAGTGACCGATTAGAGTGGGTAGCATTTCTGCTTCGTGTTCGGAAGGTTCCAGTTTCGTATCTCTTTCTACAGAACAGCTACTAAGGTTTTTCATGACTTCCCTCAGCCCCTTCAGGCAAGTTCTGGAATTGTATCTTAGATTAGGTTAGAAATTAGATTTGTTTCACAGCGCAGATGGCAGACAGTTCTCATGTTAATGACTTACGAACACGTACACGGTTCTTCGGCCGTTAGTCCGAGAAGTGAACTTCGTTGGAGCCGAAATCCGGCTTCATAACTGCAAATCATTCGATATTTGAGGTTAATGGACCAGTGGTTAATTTATATTTCTACCTGTGTTTAACCCAGTTCCGCGCCATGAAGACGTATGGAGGTGTGGATATATAACTCCAAGCATTCTTGTTCTCCATACTCCAGCCACTCATTCCCCCGGCGAAGACCCAAAAGAGCCCTTAGGTTGTCCCCATAGTCGGTCTGGACATAGTCATGAAGATAGAAATCTTCTGTCTCTCTTGGGAATTGAACCCCTGTGGCTCAGCCCGTAACCAATAACAAAACGGACTAAGCCATCCCGACTCTACTGGTGAAGTAATTGGGGTGATTTTTTTTTCTAACCCCTGTTGAGATTGATTAACCTCTCGCCGCTCAACGCGAGATCTAAAAGCTATGAGATATTGGGGCGTCATTAACGAGATTATTATGTAAGAGTGGACAGAGGCAGACGTTCTGAGTTCTAGGCGATGCACGTTTATACTTAGTCCCTCTCAGTTGCGCAATAGTGACAATCAGTCATGCTCTCTCAGACTCAACTACTGGAATACTCCATGCGTGCACCTTCTAGAACATGAGCAGTTACATCTTGTGGGATTTAACACCACGTAGTCCGTTGAAATGGCCGATCACATTGGCCACGTTATCTAAAGCATGAACCGTCTTCGTCCGCTCGAACGCTGGGATTGTGGGTTCGAATCCCAATCCAGGTATGGATGTCTCTGTGCATTTATTCTTTGTTTTATTCAGTGTGTATGTAACAGCCTTTCGACTGGCTAATCTCCCGCCCAAGGGGTCCTGCAGATTGTGTATAGATTAAGAAACTGAAAAAGCGGCCAAGGTCCATTAGGGTTGTAGAGCCATAGTTGGGTAGGTAGGTAGATCGTTGAATGTCAACCAACATTTCGGAGGCATGTGTCACTTCCATTGTCAGGTTCAAAGAATAAACCAGGGTAAAAGTAGATAGCTAAAAGTGCCAGAGCAAGATTTGAAAATAGAAGCGACACGTTCCCCCGAAACGTCAGTTTACTTTCCACACACTACGTGGCGTTATATCCCAGAAGGTAGAACTGTTCATAACCAACGCTGTGAAAACCTCAGATTCTTCTAGAATAACTTTGAGATAGAAAAGGCTTGTCTAGGACTCTGTAAACACTTTCATGTGGCTACGAAGAATTGTTGGAGGGGTCATTTTCTGTGCGGTCCATGTTCCATCAAAGGAAAGTAGGCAATTAGTTCTTCCGAGAATTTGTTATTGAATCATTCGAAAGAATGTGGGAAATTTTGCTCCAGAATTTCTTCTGATACCTTGCTGCCGTTATTTCAACGGGTAGGTTCGCCACTTATTGTCCCTTTCCGGCTCATTTTATGTAAAAGTCTCTTCAGAGTTTTCCATAGATTTTCTTATCGATGTGGTTTGAATTTTTTTTTAATAATTTGGGAAGCCTCTTTCGTTTCATTCTGCCTATAAATTGATTCCAGCTGGTTATTATTTTATATTTTTTTTTTGCTCCTAAATTTTTAGTATATCTTCATTTCTTTTATAGTACGTTCTTCTGTTGCATTTCTTCTCAGCTGCTATAATGCCGGCACTGCCCGTTCTCAACAGAATGCGGACTGGACTTGATGGAGTCCACTAAGTGAGATACGCATTATGTGGTGTGTGTGTTTGAGAGTCAGTCAGGGGTCTTAGTTACAGTCTGTCACTCTCCCTGCCACAGGGCAGCTACAACCACTACTCCACAGCTTCTTACCATACTGTGACTCATAGATCCATTGATAGGCAACGGTTCGGTAAAGACATCACGCGGGTGCCAACGCACGCAGCAATAGGACGTCTATTGCTAGACAGTGGATCAGTAAACACTCATAAAAAATACGGGACAATAGAAGACGGTGTTTTCCTTTGGGTCCACCCCGAGGCTATATAACAGGAAGTTTTCAGAAGTTGAGAGAGTTTAGTTGAGGGAGCTGTCGAGAATTGGGTTGCGTTCTGTAGATGGCAGTCAAAGGTGATGGAGAAGGAACGACAAGAAATGAATTGGGCTATGAAAAGAAGACATCATGTGTAATTTGAAGTGACAGTGAAACTGTTATAAATCCGTTGCCAGGATACGACTAATGAATACTGAGAACTCTATTGCGTGTGTAACGGTGAACTGTATAGTATGTAGATTAGCGATAGCGCTATTATACATATAGTCCCGAGTTGCAAATATATGACGTGCAATAAATCCAATCATCCAATCCAACTCCCGTCAATAGTCACATGACAGTACTTCCGTTCATGGGCATCAGAGGTTACCGGTCTCTTGATATGCCCTGTGATTGTTCAGCTTCCACTGCAATGAATGTAGGGCGCTGTATTGGGTTTGAGGATCTCAGGGCGATGTTTTCGAAAAGAATCTGCAAGAAACAGGTCGAAATTACATGTAGTGATCAGATGTTTCTGTTGCAAATTCTATGCGCAATACAAACTCTCTATCTCATCGACTCGCGAACTACTGGGATGATATCTCATTGATGGCTGTTCGCCTCTCCTACACATCTGCATCCCCTCAGCCAGGACGTAAGACACACAACTCTACTAGGGGAGTATCTCCTGCTACAAAGTAGTAGTTATTTGGCATTCTAACATGAGCCATGCACATTCACAGACAGAATCCAGATACCTCCAATAGCCACACTCCATTCACCCCACCTCCCCTCCCACATCGGCAGACTCCATCAGCTTCTTGTTGTACTACTATTAGAGGGTATGTGCATTAGGTATGCATGTCTCTTTCTTTTCTTCTTCTTTCTGGGGTAGGAAATGTAGCAGAGACGCGATGGCCGTGTTTAGATGTTCTGCAAGCAATACTCGTATGAGAATAAATATGTCATAAATGATGGCGTTTCGTGCTGCGCAGTACAATACTGTACTAAAACTAGTGCATGTTTCGGTTTAGTGTAGATACATTATTTTGTATCACAAGAAATCGCGGATTTTCTTCTCCATTTCGTGATCTACGCAGTCGATCCCGTTTCCACGTCAAATGTTCGCTTCATATTCTCTAACTTCCTCTTCGCCTTTATCTTATCTGTTGTTTTATTTCATTTGTATTGACAGTATTTTTAAGTTATTTCCTAATACAGGGCATAACAAAAAGAAGAGTGCCTGATTTCGAACCCCTGCAACTAAGGAACAAAAGCTGATACGTCGTTGTTGATATATATTTATCAATGGCTCTATAATCCTCTTTGTTGGACCTTGGACGGGGGATCAGCCCGATGCAAGGCCGCTACCTGCACACATAGGACAGCATAAACGCACACAGACATACATACCTCGAGTGGGATTCGAACCTACGATCCCAGTGTTCGGGCGGGCGAAGACGTTTGATGCCTTAGACCGCGCGGTTACTGCGACCGGCGACTATGCTGGTACTTGACAGTGCAATCGTAAACTGAAACGTCACTGACACAGATTGTGCGTATCCTTATTTTACGTAGTTAACGGACGTAGTTACGTGTTATGCGCGATAAATGTAAAGTCTAGTGTAAAATCCAAAGTTTTTTTTAGTAGATCCTGCATCTTCATTCTTAACATAGTCTATAAGATCCAAAAGTTTATGACGAGGGTACGTTGTTTTCGGACATTATCCATCGTCTTGTCTATATTTGAAAACTGTCCTGTTTATTTTTCAAAACGCAACGTTTCGGACACTGGATTCTGTCTCCGTGCTCAGGGAAAACCTACTCAGTTGGGCCCAAAAGATAGCCTGAGGACGGAGGGCGATAGGGACTAGCTCTATCGATTGGGCCCAACTGAGTAGGTTTCACCTGAGGACGGAGACAGAATCCAGTCTCCTAAACGTTGCGTTTTGAAAAGTAAACATGATGGTTTTTAACATTGTCTAGTCTAATGCAGCTTTTAGCGTGTTCCCAAGTACTTCATCTCCAGTGACTGTGTTATATTTCTGCACTTGCTTTAATTTCCCCAGATCAAGTTAAGATCACGGCCATTTTATTTTAATGTATAGAGGAAAAGGACGAGAGAAATTCATCCAGGGTAAAGGGCCCTTCCTTATGCTTAGATTTGCTATGTAACGACTCGCTCGGGGAGAAGTACCCTATATGCAGGTTCATGAAATGCACCCCAACGGAAATAAACAAGTGGATAATAAGTAACAAACAAAAAACTCCGTAGCCTTTAGTCCGCAAGCGAACTATACCGACCGAGCGACCGTCGCTTGTCAGCGAAGTTAGTGCCAACTTTTGAGGTTATCGATAATAAGTACAAACACTTAAATAGATAAATGAAAAAAAGAATTTAGGTTTTGAAGTACTCATAGCGATGGTTAGGAAGAGTTGTGTCTTCTGGGATATAACGCCGTGTAGTCCGGCGAAAGTCGTCGGATATTTCGGAGGAATATGTCACCTCCATCTTCAGGGTCGAAGAATAATTCAAGGAAGAAACCAGCAAGCAGCCTACCTACTTCACGCTGGTTTCTGCATTGGATCATTCTTCGAACATGTAGCTGGCGGCAACATTTTCTTCCGAAACGTCGGTTGACTTCCAGCGGACTACACGGCGTTATGTCCCAGAAGATAGAACTATTCGAAGAAATCTTTACCTGAAAGAAAGGGAAGTAACAAAAGAAAGACAGGAAAATAAGGAATTGAGAATGAGGCAAAGAATGACCCCTTTCTACGAGGCCAGGCTGTGATGGTTTATATGAGGAATGAGGGTACATGTCCAGGCAGTCTTCGTACCAATACTAGAGGAATGTGAGTAGTCACCCTCCCGCTACTTTTGCTTTACCCCTACCATACGTGCTTGGATAGAGGTAAAATAATTCCCAGAACACGTGTGTACGCAGTGAGGAAGATAAATAAATTATATTACTGAAGTCTGTTCAGCAGTATATTGTGTGTACGTGATACATGCCTTCTTATTGTTGTAGGATGCCGAGGACTGTGTTTAAGAGAACTTAGGATTCAGAAGTGCCTGCACGTCTGAAGTAAAGTGAGTACATTCCATTTCTCATATAATCTACGTCTGTATAAGATAATGCCATGTATCTACGCATTGTAACGAGTTACAGGTTAAGTTCACTTCATTGTAAAAGACAGAGAGGTAATGCTATCCCCGTAACAGGCCGTGGAGACCCATCGGCTTATGAGACGTCGAGGCTCCCACATTTTCTCTAGACAGTCTGCTCACAGATGGCGGTAAGGTTGTCAGCCTTACGCGCCGGTCGCCCTTGGCCCTCCAGGAAATTTCCATGTACTCATTTCTGTTAGAGACTGAGTCAACCCCAGGACCTTAGTGCGGCTGGAAGGATTAGATAAATTGAAAAAGTCCCATAACCTCTTGGCGAATAGAACCCGCGACCTTCCGGCTTGTAGCATATGGCCTCAACCAAGTACTTCCACACTTCACTATAACCATTGTAACACCGTAGACCTGCTACATATATATTAACTGTAAGTAAATTGGGCCACGCGGTAGCGTAGTTGGTTGAGGCACTATACTACAAACCGGAAGGTAGCGGCTTCGATTCCTGATGAGGTTATTGGATTTTTCAATTTATCTAATCCTTCCGGCCGTATTATGGCCCTGGGGTCGACTCAACTTCTAACAGAACTGAGTACCAGGAATCTTTCTGGAGGTTAAGGGCGCATAAGATTCGCAACCTCACCGCCATCTGTGAGCCGATTGTCTCGTGAAAATGTGGGAACCTCGACGTCTCACAACCCTATGTACCTCCACGGCCTGTTACAGCAGTAGCTTTACCCTTTTATCTGTAAGTAAACGTTTCTAAGTTCCTGGGTCATTAAATTTCTTGGATTTATTGTAGTCAAACAGCTCATTGAACAGAACTAAGTTTATAGCTCATTGCCTTCTTTAGTCTCTGAACGACAAAGTTGATTATCACCATCGAGTTTCTCCTCACTCACAAGCCCTTGAAACATATTATCCACATCATCTGCGTAAACTTCACAATCCTGTAACTGTTAGAACAAATAGATTAGGCTGGACGTAACACAAGGAGCTATGGGATGAACTACTGTAATTCCCTGCAGTTCTTTGATACGATACGCACCGCACAGAAAACGACGCTAAGATAGGGAAAGCATATTTAAAAACATTTGGACGTGTTTACACATGCACAATAATGTGTATATTCTTAATTTCATGCATCCTGCTGTGCTACAATATACAACTCTTTAATGAACCGTCACAACACAGCAAATAGTAAAACATCAAAGTCAGCGTACAGCTGTGGCTTTGCTACATGTTTCGGCCACTATCGGCCATCATCAGGCAAATACATATCAACAAAAATCTACCATTTAACTGCAATCATAAAATGGATATAACACTATTAATCGTACAATTTTAAAATTGCTTATATACAAATACAAAAGTTCAGATTATATAAAAATTAAAAATTGGAATTATTATAACAAGATAAAATATTAAAGATGTTTTCAAAAACATTGAATCAGTCGTTAGATATACTTTTTGTGCGTTTCCATAGACAATAGGAAAATTCGATATTACTTGATATAGAAGATTTTAAGAGAGGCCCATGGTGTAGCAATTATTGAATTGTGTAATGCTGCCTCGTCATTAAGAAGAATTGTCCGTATTGCATGGAAAGCAAACAACGACTGAAACATGTAGCAAAGCCACAGCTGTACGCTGACTTTGATGTTTTATTATTTGCTGTGTTGTGACGGTTCATTAAAGAGTTGTGTAATGTGTATATTGCTGAGAAACGGTAGTAACGTGTTTATCGCTGTTTCTTAGCAGTGGCCGTCTCCTCTCTCTTTTGGATATTACAATTAGTGTTCCCTCTTCGGTCCGCTCACACTCTTTTGGGTGTTACACTTAGTGTTCTCTCTTCGGTCCGCCCCGATATATTTACGTAGATGTTCAGCACAGACAATATTCAGTCTGTCTGAGAGGGAGGGATGAGGTGGTCCTCTGCTCTGCTCAGCCAGAGCGCCTACACTGAAAGGCAGATCTTTCCTCTCGCCGAAGAAGAGACCTCGTTGCCTAGTAGGGATTGGGGAACACACAGACAGTAAGGAAGGAGATCGCATAAGCCTAGTTTAAAAAAGTAGGCTAAAAACTATACTCAGATTCAAACATGACTGAGATTGAGTGATTATCTGTCGCTTCTCGAGCTTCATATTTGCGATTTTACTGAGTATTCCACTTGACGTTGGTTGTCCTGGATTTGAATTCTTACAATTTTACAAGATCTCCACACGAATATACGTACTTAACAAATCACTGAACTACAACAGACATATAGTCTTCTATGGCTTTAGCAGTCGTTGCCTAGTAGCTGATCCCAACAATGTAGATTCCTCAGCATCTGTGTTCATCCCTCCTCATTACACAATTTTCTCCAATCTCCTGTGACCTCATACCTCTTCGGTTCTAGTATTCTCCCCAACACCCTGTTCTCAAACACACTCAGTCTTTTTCCCTCCGTTAATGCCACAGACCAAGTTTCACACCCGTACAGAACCACAGGCAAAATTATAGTTTTGTGTATTATAACTTTTATGATTTTGGCCATCAGACGGAAAGACAAAAGGTTCTTGACTGAATCGTAGTAAGCATTACCCGAAATCAATTTCCTCTTCATTTCCTCTTGAATCAGGTTTTGATTTGTTACTGTCGTTCCAAGATATCTGAACTGTGTCACATTTTTAAAGGATCTGTTAGCTATCTTTGTATTATGATTCTGCCCTGCATTCTGGTGACGAGGCAGCAACATATACTTAGATTTCTCTGTTTACTTCTAGACCAACCTCCTTACTCCTTACCCCTTACTCCTTACCATATCTCTCTTATCTTCCAGTACATTTATATGATCAGTATAGACCAGCAGCTGTTATATCCCATTTAATTCGAGTCCCATCTCGTTTCCCTGGACTTTCTTAATGACATATTCTAAAGCAGAGATAAAAAGCAGTGGCGATAGAGCATCTCCTTGTTTTAGATCATTTTAATAGAAAATTATCATACAAATGTTCACCTATATGGATTTTAACCTTATATAAAGTTCAGTGGTTGCTATACACACCACATGCTTTAACATACTCGTAATAAATCTCTAAATTCTGTCAGCAGATTGTATCTACTGGTATATGTCTCATATGGTTATCACAATAAACAGTGACTTTTTCCCCTAAGCAGCCTTAACTGGTTGGTCCTTGTAGCGGAGAAGTGATCTTTCCTGTGAGGTACAAACTGAATTTTTATATATAATTTAAAAGAAATTCAGTCTTTAAAGGTTTAATGTATTTACATTTTCAATATACAACTTCTTTATTAAAACCGTCACAACACAACTATATCAAGGTCAGTGCCTAGTTTGGCTCTGCTGCATGTTTCGGCTATTAAAAGTCATCATCAGGCAACTACATGGCCAACATATATACAACCAGTGAACTGCAGTACTAATAAAATTGGATTCGATAATATTAATTATATTAAAATACTTGGCGTAAACATAGAATAAATTAGATTATAAACAAAATTTATAGTATAAAACAAGAGTAAAATTCTCCGATTGATGATTTACATCATCGAGTCAACCGTTGGTTTTTGTGAATTCATTGCGTTCCCACGGACAAATTGGAGTATTCTATATTTTGTGTATATATAAGAAACTGTTATTGGAGGCTCGTGATATAGATATAGTAATATTAATGTTAATCTGAAAATGGTATGAAAGTAATAGTATTAAATTTTGTTATAATTAACAATTTATTTTGGTATTGAAGATATAGTGTAATATTTACTTATTATTATTATTGTTAGAGGGGGTGGATTTCCCCATGCACTTACACCAGTTATTGGTCCATTGTGCGTCCCCCCTTTAATTCTACTGTCGCCATACCCTACCGGTACTGGTGCGTGCTATCAGCCCCTTTCAGCCAACGAGGTCGGCCGTCGGTACCTGATATTTCCCCCATCTACTAGAGACATTGGAAACTACTTGGGCGGGAAATTGTTTCCTAATTTTGCTCAGAGGTCTCCTAGAGACATTAGGATCTTTTACGTGCCGTAAATTTACGACACGGGACCCACGGCTTAAAGTCCCTCCCGGAGTATTATTTACTTACTATTTAGTCGGTGCCTCGTCTTACAAAGAATTGTCCGTTCTGTAGGGAATGTAAACAACGACTGATTTGGTGATGTAAGATTAAAGTCGATGCAAGGGCGGGAGGTGGGTGGTAGAGATAAGGTGTATGCGGAAGTGGTTGTAGTGGAGGGAAGGGAAGGAGTCCTACCGTATGTGTAAAATCTAGAAAAACTGAAGTGATCGAAGTTCATGGAGGTAGGCCTAGGCCCACTGGGGCTGTGGTGCCAAGGAAAAAAAAAATATAAACTTTGAATGAAATACCTAACTTTGGTAACTTTAAATTTCTAGAAAGACAACTGCATTGTATTAAGACTCTGACGTGCCGATTCGTCTGTTTGCAGACTCTGCGGTCAGCATATATGTAAGGCGTCAAGTAGAGCATCAGCGCTAACTCGTAAAACTGACGCGGAACGGACTGACAGCTGACTGCTAAATAGCTGTATGCTGTAGCCAGCAAAGTGATTGCTGATTCCTAGTCCCACGGACTCATGCCCATATTTTATTCTTTGACTGTTCTGGGAGCCTTCAGACAAATCCTTGACGGTTTCCCGCGGAATGGTCGCTGCTTTATTACAAAGCATTGGTCTACATCTTAACAAGAAGTTCTGTTGTTGCGCACATATTCGTTGCAGCGGGAATGCGTTTACCGAACCGTTGTCTAGCAACGGCAGGGTAATATACTTACACGCACATAGACGGCATAATGATCTCATGTGCCTAATTTTATTCTTTCAAAATAAGAAAAGTGGACCAAAAAGCAAGCATTTGCCTTAATTTTATGCAAAATATGACGTTACGTTCTAATGTCTTAAACGAAAAGTGACCACTGATCGCCACTTACTGCCGATTCGAGCTTTTCAGAGCACCGTAAAGTAATGCACAGGAAGACCATCTTGATATTGAGGCAATGAAAGCTGGAAACTACGTTACTAATTTATGAGGGGCATACATCGTCCTGCAAGGCTGCGTTCCTTTCGAGAACACGCATAGTATCTGATTCCGAGCGTCACACGTTGCATATTACCGTGACGGTCAGACTTGCTTCAAACCAACCGGCCTTAATTCGGTTTCCTCGCGAATCAGAATCTATTATCTCCCATTGTCAAAATGACTTGTTGGAGGTTAATGTAATCACATTGAATTGTAAATATACAAACACAGACGTCACCAGTTTGCTGCCATAATAAACATATTTCACTTATCGACCGTGATAAAGGCAGGGACTTCCGTAAATCATACGATACATACTCGAGCTTTATATAATGACGCTAGAAGACACTATAAGCTTGTAATTATAAAATTTGTTACCCGTTTCTGCGCGTGATTCCTCCTGCATAGTGCAGTCTCGGTCATAGCACCCACCAAAGGTTCTCTGTCTTCGTCTTCGCGGTAGGCGCGTAAGGCTGACAACCTTACCGCCATCTTTGAGCCGATTGTCTAGATAATGTGGGACCCTCAACGTCTCACAACCCTATGGGCCTCCACGGCCCGTTACAGGGATAGCTTTACTTTTTTACTTTTACCCTAATATACTCTAGTAGTTTGGTGAAGTGTACAAACCTTCACGCTCCACATAATGCGCATGGTTTCCGTCCCGGGGACACCTCCCCCTTCATATTATCACGTGTTTGGAATCCGGAAGAGGTAGCGCCCCGAAGACGAACAACTTTTAGAAGGGAGCAATGTGACAGTTACAGTATGTCCATCGCTGCGCAACGGCTAGAACGGGGACACTTCCGCGACAACGAATACGTGGAAATCGTTGAGTTCCCATAGCGACAAATCGAATACCAACAGACCGTTGCGTAGAGATTGTCGAAATAACGTTAAGTTATTTGTCGCGCTGTATTCAACATGCGTCAGTATGTTGAAGTACTGTGTTTAGTACCTTGTTCCAGACACAGTCAATCTATGAAAGATCTGAGGACCTCACAGCTATGACAGTGAAGAGCACGGTGGCCAGTGCTTTAACGCCGTATGATTTGGTAGAAGTCTGCCGAGGTTTCGGAGGAACCTATTATCTACATCTTCACGTTCGAACAGCGAGACAACCAAACTAGGAACAATAATATTTTTCTTGTTACATTCTTCTTAATACTGTTCCACCCGAAAGTTGAGACGGTACGTTCCTCCGAAACGTCGATCGCTTTCTATCCAACTACACGGCGTTACAACCCAGAAATGACCAGGTGACAATCAGATCTTGTTGTTTTTATTCTACCCTGAAGATGGAGACGGTATTTGTAAACGAGACGTTCGTACCCTTTATCCTCAGTCACTGTTTTTGCTTTGCTGAACATGTATCGCGTGAAGAGAAAAAAAATACGGAATGAACAAGAATTCTCAGAGAAGACGAGGCAAAGTAGGCTATGTCAAGTTTTATGCATGTCATCCTATATCTCTGCAGTATAAAGCATTCTGTTTTTGGTTGTAATGTATTCTAAGCAGGCATTGTACACACATAACATGGAAGGGAGTGAGGATTTCAAACTTACTAAAGCTTTTAGATGTGCTGCCGTTAAAACCTCGTTGTTGTAGCATAGAAAAGCTGCTCGCTACAGCTCTGTGTTTCTGCAGGAGACGAAATGGCAATACATTAAATTGTAGCCTGTCGAGGCGCATTACTACGAGTTACACTGTCTGAAAGGGGGAGGAGACTCGGCTGGCTTCGTTCGGTAACCGGAGTTCTTCGGTCGCTATATTCGCTCTCAACCTTGAGCCAGAGAAACTGGTTTCTCTTTCGGTCAGTTTTATTTGCTCAATGGAAACTGGCTTCTCCTGTCATCCTAAATAATTATACCATGGAAACTGGTTTCTCTTAGGGTCAGACAAAATTACACCATAGAAACTGGTTTCTGTGGTCATAAGTAATTATACCATGGAAACTGGTTTGTCTTATGGTCATATATGATTGCACCATAGAAACTGGCTTCTCCTGTGATCATTAATAATTACGTACGTCCTGAAAAGTGGAATCTCTTACGGCGTTATATAGCAGAAGATAGCACCCATCATAAACACAGTTGTGAGAACCTTAGATGCTTACGTAAGTAAGTAAGTAAGTAAGTAAGTGACTTAAAATCTTCCTGGGATTTTCCCAGTGTTAGGAAACTTCATGAATTTAATATTTTAATTTAATATTGCTGTCTTCCCGTCATACTAATCGATGCGCGGAAGGCAGTACTTTTTCATTACATGTTGGAGTTTGCATAACCACAGAATAGTTTTCCTTAGAAGGGATCTATATTCGAAACCATTGTACCACTCACCATAACTGGAAATGAAATTCCATCAATTTACCAATTATGGAATCAGAGTTACCGCGCCTGTGGGTTTGTGGCGTCTCTATACATCCGGTTACACATACACGCACACGCGCCATTTTCCATTCCTGCCTCTATCCGTTCCCCCTCTGTCGGCTATAACATGAACTAACAACTTTACAGAGTTAGCAAAGATGGTCTCATTTATGCTGTGTTCACGTAATATAACGCCTCTATTTTCAGTTTAAGTGTTTGCCCAAATGTAAAGGCAATTTGTCTCTCTACTTAAGAAAGCGGTAGCGTAATTGGTTGAGGCACTATGCTACAATCCGGAAGGCCGCGGGTTCAAGTATCCCGATGAGGTCATTGGCATTTTTAAATTGTCCCAACCTTTCCAGCAGTCCTATGACCCTGAGATCGACTCAGCCTCTGACAGAAATGAGTACCAGGAATCTTCCTGGGGTGTAAAGGGCGGCCGGTGTGTATGACTGAGAACCTCACGGCCATCTGTGAGCCGATTGGATACAAGAAATGCGGGAGCCTCGACGTCTCACAACTCTATGAGCCTTCACGGCCTGTTACAAGGATAGCTTTACCTTTGTACTTAAGAAAACTCCACGCTATGAAGCCACACGGGTGCACTGAGATAGAGTTCTTATACATTCTTAGTCTGGGCACTAGATGAATATGAGCGGTTATTTTCACGCCTCGTCCTCTTTACGTCCGTGGAAATAGTTCCTGGTACCGTTACTTACGAGGGGGCTATATGGGTCCTAGCTCCGGTTGAGGTACTCTGGAGAACAGAAGAATCGCTTATATTTACCTAGAATCGAACCTCTGCTCCCGGTCGTCTAGCTCATTGACTAGACACTTTACTGACTCAGAGGTGTGCCGGCTCCATCTACAGTATATATATATGTTCGGCCTCCGCCTTCGTCAGGTGTCAGTCCATTAGAATTCCTTTTCGCTTGGGATTTGTATGCAAAGTGCAAGGTGACGTCAGTTCAATACATAAAGAAAGGATTCCTGAACCAACAGCTGCAGTTGGTGTTCGATTACACATGGCAAGATTTGAATTACTGGCAGGATGTATGCTGGGCTGCAGACAGAACCATATCGAAATGAAAAGTCAACAGAATTGAATGCAAACTGTACATTGCAGGTGTACAGTTAACAATCGCGTCCGTCAGAAAGAATTGTAAATGAAGTAATTAAAACCATGATGAAGTCTTCCGCTACTATATACAATGATTAAATTCACATTCAACTATTCTGTTGCGTGATTCTCAAAATGGCAGGACGTTAAAACAATGTACTGAATGATTAAACACCCAGTATTAAGAGCGCGGCATTCAGTATACAGTGAACGAAATTTAAATATATATCTATGCTTCGGTCATCGATCTGAACTGAGTGAAGTCTTTCACCTTTTTCCTAAACTGCGATTGTGTTCAGGAGGCCATTATTGTCTGCTGTGCTATGTAAATTCTAAAATATTCTCATAACATCATTCATTCATACATTCACTCATCAGTGTTTGTACAGCACTTTTTTTGGGGTCCTGGCATCTTCTTCCGTTTCGTAATCATTTTTACACAGAGGGTAAGACTCCTTGAACGAATGATAATCCTGTAGCAAGGGAGCTACCTACACACAGAATAAACGCAAATAAACATCCATGCCTCGAGTGGGATTCGAACCCGCAATTCCAGCGTTCGATCAAGTGAAGACAATTCATGCGTAACACCGCGCAGCCATTGTGGTCAGCATCACAGCATAATAACATCCGGTAATTAAAACTTCAAGATGCTACCAGAAATATTCCTTTACCCACTTGTTCTACTGTCAGTTCTTCCCTGTTTTAAGCAGGAATAAAATATTCTTTCTTGTTTCAATATTTTCATGGTAACTCACCCTTCATTCATTCATTCATTAATTCATCAGTAATCTGTCAAGACGACAGGTCCACAGTCTCTTCCAAAACAGTTCCTCCACTTAATGCGATCTAGAGTTTCTCCTTCAAATGAAAATATTCTCTTCTGTCTCCAAGGTCATCCAGCATCTTCTTGCGTCTTCTTCCTCGTCTTCTGGTCACTTATATCCGCCCCTCTGTCTTTCCTTCAATAACTTCTTTTAGAAGGTAGTTACCGCGTAAGATACGACCAATCGAAGCCACGGATGATGTGAGAAGTACTATCTTCTGGGGTGTAGTCCGGCAGAAGTTCTCCGACCTTTCGAAGACTATGTTTTCTTTCGAGAGCGGACAGTTTCTGCCGCACTTCGCGCATTACAACCCAGAAGACTGTACTGTCCACAGTCAGCGCTGTAAGAAATTCAGATGCAACACATCTCTTATATTCTGTTTGGAACTGGGGCAATGACATGAGAGGTTTATGTCCACGGGCTCTGTGAAACAAATAACATATTCAGAGACGAAACATTATTCCTGAAGTTGTCGTCTTTAGCATATGAATGGTTAATTATAGGTGACTAGTCAACTATGAGTTGTGTAAACATGTTTACATCTTTGGTTTTAATTACGTTCCGTCTCTTTAGGAAAATCTTGATTTTAAACGTTCATGTATTCATTAAAACGTTAGATGCAAGTAAACTGTTGTATAGATAGTTTTAATTCTGTTATATATAGAGAGAGTATGTTCATAATATATCCGTCAACTTATGAGTTCAAAACAGCAGGTTCGATTTTGACCAAATTCTTACAATTCGTATTGTTCTTATTCTCTACTGTACATCACTGCGTCATTTTAGTAGGATTGGATGTTTCGGATATTTGAGTTCATCCTCGGGGACCATTCACATCAAACAAATCGTTTGATTTACCAAACATAAAATAGGCATGTACCATTTTTATTTACTTACAACTTTAGAAATTATGTTAAAGTAATGTAATTATGATTGTGATTCTATATTAGCCTTAAATAAAAAAAATAATTTAGTGATATATTTCTCAATATCGGCCGCGCCATAGCTCAAGCGGTTAGTCGCTGGCTTCCCACCGCGACGGCCCGGGTTCGATCCTGGGTCTGGTCAAGTGGGATTTGTGGTGGAGAAAGTGGCGCTGGCGCAGGTTTTACTCCGAGTACTTCGGTTTCCCCTGCCAATCTTCATTCCACCAATTGCTCCACAATCACCCTCAGCTATCATCTGGGGCTGGTACAATAGGCCAGAAGTGGCCGCTGTACAAGGGACTTAGTCACACCCCGCTATCAATAAAATAAATATTTCTCAATATTATATCGCAGTTATGTTTTTGGCTATTACTTTTATAATCATCATCATCTTCATTACACTAAAATCAAAGATGTGATTCAATTCGCCACGTTTTCTTCTTAGGTTAAATCATTATAGTTGAGAGCGCCTTGCTTTTACAAATTTCATTGATCTCTCGATTGATCTTTCAGTTGTGTTCACTTTGTGGAGGGTGTCTCCAGTACCTCTAGGCTTACACATGTCCTCGGTTGAGAAACACTGAGCTAGCCGGCCACCCTCTTATCCAGTGAGACATCCAGATTAGCAACGAGGCACACGGCGGACCACTGAGTCATCTGCCTAGTCAGTCAACAAGCAAATAAGGCACTAACGTAGCTAGCTAGCCAGTCACCATCTCAGTCAGCGGGTCACTCATTCAGTCGACTAAACCATTTCATCTTCAACGGCGGACCACAGATGATTACAGTAAAGACACATGAACCTTCAGAATAGGGTCACACAGTGGCCGCACCATAGCTCAAGCGGTTAGTCTCTGACCTCCCAACGCGGCGGCCCGGGTTCGATCCCGCGTCTGGTCAAGTGGGATTTGTGGTGGACAAAGTGGCGCTGGAGCGAGCTTTCTCCGAGTACTTCGGTTTCCCCTGCCACTCTTCATTCCACCAAATTATCTATCATCATAATCACCCGGGAAAGTCTACAGTAGGCCAATCAATGGCCGCCGTGCCGAGTGGACCCAGTTGGACCCCACCCCCCAATAGGCGAATTTGGAAAAAAAAAATAGGGTCACACAGAGCCTCAGATCATTCCAGCTGCAACATGCCGAGGGAACTAGATCTGTGTGAAGTCGTGACAGGCGCTGAAGGTTGAGATTTCGATATTTGGATCAAAAGCAGAGATTATTTGGTCACCCCTGTGTCTCTGGATCTTAAAACATTTCTCTTAGAGTCGGTCAAAGCTAATGAACCATAGTTCAGGGATATTATTTTGATGACCATCATTCTTTCCATCGTCCTATCCACAGGCAGTCTTCTTTATATTGTACAGTCGAAAATAAATCGGGTCCGTACTGCTACATCATTACTGGGGCTTCTTGCCAGCCTTCAAAACAAGTCGGACAGCAGCGGGGTTCTACACAGCTGCCCAATACGTAGTCTCGGCCTGGATACTGCCTCTTCAGCTGATGGCTACGAAGTGACGACCAAATCGTTCTCCACACATCATCATTCATTATCCTCTGTAGGTATTATTCGGAGGGCTTTCGTAACTTGTACTCTTCTCCAAGTGTAATTAGAAAGATCGAGTCAAGGAGGATGAGATGTGCAGGGCACGTAGCACAAATGGCGAAAGGGAGAAATGCATATAGGATATTGGTGGGAAAGCCAGGAGGAAAGAGACCACTAGAAATACCAAGATGTAAGTGG
Source organism: Cryptotermes secundus (assembly GCF_002891405.2). Taxonomy (NCBI): domain Eukaryota; kingdom Metazoa; phylum Arthropoda; class Insecta; order Blattodea; family Kalotermitidae; genus Cryptotermes; species Cryptotermes secundus. The sequence continues at coordinate 273,356 of NW_019725843.1, forward strand.
GTTGACAATATTAAAATGAATCTTAGAGGGACAGGATCGGATGGTATGGATTAGATTGATCTGGCACAGAATACGGACCGGTGGAGAACTCTTGTGAACACGGCAATGAGCCCTTGGGTTCCAAAAATGCTGGGAAGTTCTTGAGTGGCTGCATAATTAGCGGCTGGAACAATTAGGTCAATTGAAAAAAAAATCCGCTTCATCGGGACTCGAAAGCGCATAGCATAGTGCGTCAACGAACTACGCTACCGCGTGCCCCCTAACTATAGAAACATACTTAATGGAAAATGGTGAAGAATTTTAAAGAGTTCGTGAAAGACATCTACAGTTATGCTAAGACAGGGTTACTGAAGTTGATAGAACAGCAAAGTACAGTCAGTGATGCTATCAAGAGGCACGCCAAATTTTCTTTTTCGGAACAGATGGATAATGATAAACCGACTTGAACATACCCTCAACTGCCTTACATTTCTGCTCTCTTTTGCTCCTATGCTTACTTACTGTCAGTTCTGATCACTACTGACGGAACAGAATAAATAATGAAGCTGTTTTTCTTCATCTCGCTCTCGCTTTGGAGCAGAGGGCTGATTTCTCAGTCTCGTGATCACCTTTACAGACAGTAGAACTCCTTGGACGGGTGATGAGCTCGGCGCAAGGCCTCTCTTTGAACACAGGACAACACAAACACAGAATAAATGTATACACATTTTTTTTGTGGGACTAAGTCCCTTGTACTGTGGCCACTTCTGGTCTATTTTACCAGCCCCAGATGATAGGTGAGGGTGATTGTGGAGCAATTGGTGGAATGAAGATTGGCATGGGAAACCGAAGTACTGGGAGAAAACCTGCACCAGCGCCACTTTGTCCACCACAAATGCCACTTGACCAGACCCGGGATCGAACCCGGGCCGCAGCGGTGGGAAGCCAGCAACTAACCGCTTGAACTATGGCGTGGCCATCGCGTACACATACTAAACATCTATGCCTTGTGTAGGATTCGAACCCACGATCCGGGCTTCCGAGCGAGCGAAGGGTGTGCATGTCTCAGACCGATCGGCTACCGTGACCGGCATTGTAGGGATTAGTCCACAAGTAAATGGTAAGGAGAGTTGGAAGGGAAGTTACGAAATGGAACGAAGGTAGAACAAGTTTTGTAACCTCGTGATATGCGTGGATATGAGATATGGCAGTGATCTAACTTCACATCACACTATTGGTAGAGCTCAGCTGATCAAACTGCCTTTATTGAACGCAAGGTTTCGTAACCATCTTAAGAAGAGTCCGCTACTGGTCCCTACACTCAGTCAATCCCCCCTCCAACACCTAATTCCCTTAAAATCCATTCAGATGTTACCCTTCCATCTGCTGCTACATCTACCAAGCCATCCAGCCTGACAATCTCCCGTCAGTATTCTGTGTCCATGTGTCATACTTGATGCCCCCTTAGTCTGAAATCTCTTATTACTTTAATCACTCCATCTGCAGAGAGTCTGCAGCCACCTGCTCACACTGGTTCCTTTTTTTCTACCCTGAAAATGGGGGCGATACTTTCCTCCGAAACGTTTGTTCACACAAGATCTACACGGCTCTACATCCCATAAGACGACATTCTTCATAGTCACCGCCGTGAAAACCTCAAATCTTACATAATTGAATAACTATTTTTATATTTTGCGATTATTCTAACGATGCGTTGATATAAACTTGTTACTAATTATGGTTTAACGGAGTTAAGGCACTAGCACTGCCTCTTAGGCAGAATTCGAGCCTCTCGCTTGTCAGATCACTTCTCTCTTGTAAAATTCGCGTCTAATATTGGACAGCGTGCATGGAGTAAATCAGGTACATCATAAGGCTGCGTCTTGTGGTAGCAGGAGTACCACCCCCATCGTCGTCCTATTGCTTCATCATGCCGTCCCCCCACCCCAGTACCCCCTACTGCTCCAGCATCCCTCAGGACCACAACCCTTAATTGAACTGGACGCTATATATAATACCGTGATGGAGATGGCATGAAAAATGAACGGACCCAAAAGATGAGATTTTCTCAATTTCCTCCGTGAAATTATACTCGAAAGAGAGAAAGAAAAGCCCATTTGTTCTTTTAGTTGAATGGAGCTGCCCCCGAGCTTGTGTAGCTTCCTCTCTCTCTCTCTCGCACGTGAGCTCCTCTTTACAGTCTCTCTCTGTCTCTCTCTCAGCCCCCTTTTCCTCGTTACCTCTCATTCTCTTACTCTCCCACTCCTGAACTCTCTTTACCAGTAATAGGTTTCCTTTTTTGAAGGGTCAAAAGACATGATTTACTCTATCTTCAGCCTCAATCATTGGAGCCGAGCCGCTCACCCCCCCCTTCCCGTCGTCTTAATTGCATGAGAAAAGGGGGAGGGGTGAAGAGTGGGAGTGGGCGCTCAATTTCCACAGAGAGAGTACAGCAGGGCGCTTCCATCAATACTGAAGAAATGTTTACAGCAGAACAATTTTTGTAGTGAAAATGTGTTGGAGCAAAGAATATTTGATAGACTGGAAATTTCTTCATTAATGTATTCTTCATTTGCGAAGTGAGTAAATCCCACATTTGATTGAAGTTATAGTCATCTGCTGGTAACGTTGGATTCTGTTCTTCACCGAAGCTACGAATTTCCGTCTGTAATTTTTTCTACACGTTTCAGAGCTGTCCAGTGCATAGCAAGGATTTTTTCTTCTGTTGCTGGAAAATTGTTAGTGCTGCAATATCTCAGTTGGCATAGCAAAATGTTACCGGCAGGGCGAACGGGGTTCGATTCCCGGAAGATATTCTCTTCTTCACATCATTTTTGGGGCCCATCAACCTCCTATCCAGTGGGTGCCGGGGCCCTTTTAGTGGGGCGTAAAGCGGCCAGGGCGTGAGCCTGATTATTGACGTCCACCTAGTGCGGAGGTTAAGAATGGTGGAGCTATACCTCTGCTCCTTCACACGACTTGATGGTGAGGTATTTAATGAATTAAGCACAGGGGCAAATTTACAGTTATCTTACTGGAAAATTGTTTAATGTCAGCATTCCATCCGGCAGTATTTAGCAAGATTAATCTTTTCATATTCTGCAAATTCTGCTTTTATGGAGAAATGATTGCAGGAAAACACTTCTGGATACCGGCTACGTGCATTCCTATTACAGAGACCGGGACATAATTGAAACGGCCAGGAGCAGGAACGAAGTGGTGGGGATGTACAGAACGTTTCTTGAGCTTTCAAGAGTCGGGTTCACTCTTCTGTACGGAATTAGAATTACAGTAATACATCGATATGCGCAGAAGAGTTCACGGCGCTTCTTTCGTGGCCCCATGTAGACACTGCGTGTAGCCAGTCCCCGCTCTTACGAATAGTTACTTTCTCGAAGAAAGTGCGTAAAGCGAAATTTCGTCATGTTCGTTATTTCCAGAAGGCGCAATGTTATAATTGGGGCTTAACGCTCCCCAGGGACTGAAAAATTAACCAGAAGTTGCGAGCATTATTGTCTGAAACGGAACGTATGGTCCGTGAGAACGTATTAAATTATGACGCAGCTATAGAAGATCCTACTTGTTGTGCCACAATAAAACAGCAATATAATTTGTTAAAAATTTTAATAAAGAGTATACTTATACACGATGTACTCTACAGCAAAGCGTAAGGCAATCTGATCGGGTCATGTTGCTTGTGTTTGTTTCCGTTCGAAGACAAGCCAACGTGAGAGTATCTGGTGCTTCATTATAAAAAGTTCTTATGAGCAAAATTTAATACGTACTATGGACTACGAGTGTCTTCTCTTCCACTGTGACAAATGACGAAAAGGAATCACTGCTCACACACTGAACTCATTAAACTCTCTTGCGAAAGAATTTTAACTTCTTTATAATTTCCAGGCTGCCCGTGTATAAGTAACCGTGCCTTGAAGTTCCCTTGTTATTCTCTGTTTCATCCGTTGCCACGAAACGTGTGTCAGTCCTTGGACCAGTCTGAACGGCATCTCATCTCAGATGACAGTAATATTCAATATTCGTTCTCCACAGAACCCAGACTGTCCCTCGGGCCAACCTAACCTCATCTAGTGGGTACTGTGGGCCGGGACGTGAAGCTGACCACTCCCATCTAGTCCCGAGGTTAAGAATGCATGGAGCTATATCTAGATTATCCATTACGTCTTCATGATGCGTTACTTAATTAAAGAACACGGATAATTTTACCTTTATTAATTATTAGGCTTGTAAATTTGACCAGGAACAGAAGCTAAATTTGATGTTCGCCAAAAGGTTTCTTGTCATTTCTCTCTCCGGAAGGCAATTTAGTGACTCCTTGGAAGCCCTTTGCCAACAGCATGATCGAAACTAGCAGCGTCTATTTGTTGATTCCTCGAAGCTAATTCGAAAGCTGTAATTCTCCAAATTAGCGTTCGGTTTCAATAATACATGCCGTTCGTATGCAGGAATCAAGGGTAATATGCTTATTCCTGTGAAATATATCCAATGTAATAAATATTCTTGGCATATCTATAGAGATTTGAAAATTATTTTTTGGACTCGCGTCTCAATTTTTTTGTCAACTAATTTGGATGCTCTCAGTGATGAGCAGGGAAATCGTTTCGTCAAGAAATATCTATGTAGGAGAATGCTTTATTTTACCGTAATGCAGCAGTTAAATGATCGTCATCATCATCCTAATGGATCAGGCCGTGCATGGTCTGTTCCGTCCTCTTGAAGAGTATTTCCCCCCTTCGTAACTGTGGACGCCATTTGATTCGTTCAGTTAAATCACACAGAAGCTCCGTCTTGTGGATTGGTGGCGAAAAGAGGTTATGAATTGGTGTGCTTGATGGGAGGAACTGAAAAAAAAACGATTTTATAGGTCAATATGAAAGGCGTGCATATTTCAAGTTGATACGGTGCATGGTACATGTAACGTTTTTCTGTTGATGTTTCTGTGTTTTTTGATTTTTCGTTGATCATAAAAATTGGAGTACGGCTTTCCAACTGCTTTCAAGCTGGTGTCTTGCTGTGATTTTTGGACAATGAAGATGAAGGCGATATGCTCCTCTGAAACGTCGCTTTGTTTTCAACGGACCTCATGGCGTTATATCGCTGAAGATAATATTTTTAAAAACACACAGAGACGGTACTTTCAGAATCTGACTTATAATTTCCGTTACTTCGACATAATCTCAATATTTTAAATTGAATATCGTAGTATATTTTTCTCCAAATTTTTTCCATACGGGCTCAACTCTGAGTATGATTCCTATTTATTTTGGAAAATTCTTACCTTCAACGTTTTGATATATTTCTTTTTCCAATACAGGATTATATAACCATCATTCCAGAAGCCATATACTTTATGATGGTTGTTCAATTTTGGCATTCAAATCAGAAACATTTTCCCTGGTGATGTTTTTGCTTTCCATTCGTGACAAATGTAATCTTAGTTGCATATTTCACTCATACCTGTTGTCACTCACATTGTGATTGGTCGTACATTAATTGTGCTGCTCGTCTCCCACCGCAACCTTTCCCATGGCCACCCTTATAGAATCGTTTTTGCTATACATTTAAATTAAACCAGTGGAAAATCTCCGATCACGTCTTTGGTTTCTTCATCCTTCATCTCGTTCCTCCTTTCCTTTATCACTCTCATAAGTTTATCCCTTTCCCTACTCTGACTTGAGAACAACATTAGGTACAAAACAAACAAAACGAACTCCTTGTTTTTAGTCCGAAGGGAACTATACCGACCGAGCAACCGCCGCTTGTCGGCCAAGTTATTTCCAACTTTAGCGGATAGAGGGTGCCGCGTGGTCAGCGCTACGGATCCCCACGGCCGTTAATTCCGCTATTTCCTTGAAAGAGCTCCTCAATTATCCTCACGAGGCTGGGTGGACCCTGTTCGAGACCCACTACTTCTCAGAAAATCTGGTAGCACCGGGAATCGAACCCGGGACTTCTGGATCTGTAGCCAGGAACTCTGACCACTAGGCCAGAGAAGCGGTCCGACATACGTACACGTTTAGATAAAACACACACACACACACACACATATAAACANTAAGTAAGTAAGTAAGTAAGTCCATTTAATTATCACTAGCGGATGCACAAAGGCACAGAACACATCAATCCACCAGGTTATCCTTACTTTCAAAATACAGCCAGCAATGATTCAGAAATTCATGGTCGAAATGTACCAGCAATCATTACAATTCGCCGCATTGCAGAATTCTTCATTATATTTGCGTAGTAGCCTTAGCACTACCAATTCATATCATAGGAACCCAAGACGCTTAGCCTTCTAATCTAACCTTAATGGATAGCCGTGACAATTTTCGTCAATGCCACGCTCAACAAAGCACATCAAGAAATGTAATCTGTGATTGAAAGTGCCACTAAGAGAAGTCATTTTCTGCGAAGCAGTATTCTTCTTTACAAACGCCGTCCTCACTAACAAGTAAGAGAGTTGCGAAGGGTGGAGAGGCGGTTCAGAATAGCGGATATTAAGGGGTTGTGTCAGTGTCGAGACCTGCTACAGAAATCGACCCTACTCTGTATAAACTCAAGCCAAGGATCACGTGACCACCGAGTCTCCCTGTAAAGCAGTCCAGTACATTGCGTACCTCTTAGTTGGTTGAGGCACTGTGCTACAAGCCGGAAGGTCGCGGGTTCAAGTCCCGATTAGGTTATTGGATTTTTTCAATTGACCTAATCCTTCCAGCCGCACTATGGCCTTGGGGTCGACTAAGCCTCTAACAGAAAAATGAGTACCAGGAATTAATTAAATAATTTTCCTTGGGAGTAAAGCGCGGCCGGCGCTCAAGGCTGACAACCTTACCGCCATCTTTGAGCCGATTGTCTAGATAATGTGGGACCCTCAACGTCTCACAACCCTATGGGCCTTCACGGCGTTTTACAGGGATAGTTTTATTCTTTTTTTTACCTCTTATAACGCATTCTATGATTGCGGTCAGAAAATCTTATCTAACTAACGGTAGGAATTTATATATTTTCAGTAGAGAATTGATGTAATGGGCTTTGGGGTGGCCGCGCCATAGCTCAGGCGTTAGACGTCGGCTTCCCACGCGGCGGCCTGGGATCGAGCCCAGCTGAGGTTATGTGGGATTTGTGGTGGACAAAGTGGTTCTGGGACAAGTTTTCCCCGAGTATTTCGGTTTCCCCTGCCAATCTTAATTCCACCAATTGCTCCAAAATCGCCCTCACCTATCATCCTGGGCTGGTACAGCAGGCCAGAAGTGGCCGCAGTTCAAGGGACTTAGTCCCACCCCAGTAGCAATAAAAAAAAATACGAAATAGACCAGAACCATCGATCGATCAGACCGCAGTCTGGTCACTGTAATTGGCTGAACCATCCTGGCTCCCATAGTGGTGGTGGTAAAAACAGCCACAGATAAAAATGGGAGGATGATTTTAAAATAACTATTTTGAGTTCCGAGTTCTGTCAAACGGACCAGTAATATTATATATATATTACATTACTTACTTGCTCATGGAGCTGAGCCCTTCTTGAGGAGCCGCCAATTCTGCAGCTACTGAAGAATTTACCGGAATTTTATGGAACCCGAAGGGTCATTACTGTGTTCAGAAGAGCCCTCCACTGGTCCCTATCCTGAGTCAGATCAATCCAATCCATCCCATCCCATCCCATCCTATCTCTCTAAGATATATTTTAAGTTTGTCCACCCACCTACACCTTGGTCTTCCCACTTGTTTCTTTCCTTCGGTCTTTCCCATCAATATCCTATATGTATTCCTCGTCTCCCCCTTCGTGCTACATGCCCTACCCACCTCATCCTCCTTGACTTGATCATTCTAATTATACTTTGAGAAGAGTAGAAGTTAAGAATATATATATTACATACACACACACCAAGAAGTAAGATATACTAACGCTTCCATACAGTGCGCATGTGTATTTAGGCCTGAGTAAATACGAAAAGAGAAGATAAGTCGCGAGTGGATTAATTGTGTAAATGTTGAGGTTTTCACGGCTGTGATTGTTTATATGGCTGTCTTCTTAGTTGTTACACTGTCTAGTCTCCTAGGAAGATACCGACTTTTCGTATGAACACCTATGCCCCATTTCCATATCTGAAGACGAAGGCAGAATAATATTTCTCCGAAACGTCGATATTTGTCTACGAGTCTACAACTTAAGGAACTACAGTTTTACTTAATAGCATTAAAATAAGGGAAAAATAAATATAGGAATTTGTGAACTAACCGTTTGGTATGAGCTCCGAAATATTGAGCAATAAAATTTGTGTATGCATGCTTTGTCTTGCCACTTCCGCTCTAGTTATAGCTCATTGTAGGCTTCTAGGTTTCGTCCTATAGGAATCCTTGTACTAGGTGATCTGCAACAACGTCAATCTGGATAGACACTGTCTCGATCAGAATTCTGACGGAGGTCTTGTGAAACACTGAAGCAAGGCTACTTACTGCAATACAGGAACGTTAGAATAAATGTATGAAAGTGACATGCAGTAGGGATATTTGTCTTTCGGAGAGAAACCTAGGAGCTGGAAATAAATTTAAAGCCTACTTTCCTATCCTGTATTGACGCATCCTGTTGCATTACTATATCGTATACTGTTTATTGTCCAACACAGTCCGACAACAATGCAACAAATTGTTCTTACTTACACTTTCACTTTCGACGCAACATGTTTCGGCCTTAAATGGCCATCTTCAGGTACCTTACTATGCCGAAACTGCTACACTAGTGCAGTATGTTCAATACTTCCCTCCTAACTGATTCGTAGATTTTCTTGAAGGCTGTCCCATTTTGAGGCACTATGCTACAAGCCGGAAGGTCGCGGGATCAATCCCGATGAGGTAGATTTTTTCAATTAACCTAATCCTTCCAGCTGCACTATGGCCCTGGAGTCGACTCAGCCTCTAACAGAAATGAGTACCAGGAATATTCTTGGGGGTAAAGGGCGGCCGGCGCGTAAAGCTGATAACTTTACAGCCATCTATGAGCCGATTGTCTAGAAAATGTGGGAACCTCACCACCTCACAACCCTATGGGCCCCCCACTGCCTGTTACAGGAATACCTTTATTTTTACTTTTAATTTTTAATATCCCATTTTACTCCCATGTTGTCTCCAGTATCTGACGAATGCAAAATATCTGATCAATAGTTGATCTGTTACATCGAAACCTACACTGATGATCCGCAGTAATTTCACCTATATATGGACTTAACTTTGAGAGACGAATATTGGATAAAATTTTGTATAAAGTTGATAGCAGTGATATCCC
>NW_019725843.1:282658-322838 GCF_002891405.2 Cryptotermes secundus
TATTTACTGCAGTCAGTTTTATCGCCCTTCTTCTAAACTGGTGCACTAATAGACTCCTTCCACTGATCAGACAGTTCTTCTTTATTCCGTATAGAATTAATCATTTTATGGATATTAGACCGTAATATTTCATCTTCTTAAATCATTTCAACAGGAATTTGATCACTACCCGGCGATTATAACTTTTAAACTTTACAATAGCAATTTCAACCTCAACTAACTGCTCAACTGTACTTATTTCTATCTGCTTATAATTACTGACCCTTTGTACCTTCAATAGTTGAGAGAAGTAGTTCCTCCACGTATTCAAAATGTTGTGGGAATCTGCAAGCAGATCACTATTCTCATGCTCCGCTAAGTCACTTAGTAACCCCTCCTAAATTTCTTTCTTTCTCTATGAAGGTCTCTAATGCTTTTGTTCTTGCTGTTCATTGCAAGCCCAATAATTCTGTCTCTCAGATGTTCCCTTTTTTTGTTCCTGAAATGCCTGCTAGCTTCACGTCTTATATTGTTCAGATTATCCCCAATTATTTCGCTTGGATCCTGTAACCAGTGCAGTTTGGCTTGTTTCCTTTGACCTAATAACTCTGAACATCCTTCTCGAACCATGACTTACGCTTCTACATAATAATAGTAATAATAATAATAATAATAATAATAATAATAATAATAATAATGAGTATTTTGTGTGTTTGTTTGCTTACTGTGCGTGCTTACTTAACAGCCCAAAGGCGAATTATGAAATAAATACGAGTTAAAGGAACAAACAAACCAAATACATACATACAGACATACAAAACGCAAAACAAGATCATCTGTATTTGCGTGAACCAGTGATGCAGAATAGATTTTGACGTTGAAAACTTTCAAAGTTTTAAAAAGCAAGTTGCATGTGAGACGGATAATAACTAACAGTTATAAATGTATCATTTAGGCATTAGTACAAATTCAATAGATACAATCATGCCAGAAATTATGCTGCGGGAAAATATATATACATATACATTGATACTGAGCACAATTAATATTTCAACAGGAAGAAAGAAGTACATTTAAATGCTTTTAAAATACGTTTCTGGTTCTAAATGCGTCAAGGGTCCTGCAAAGAACATTAGCAGAGAGACGATGTTTGCTTGAGGAGCAAACACTGAACAAAACAAAGCCTCTGATGTACGGAGAAGCGACTCGAAAACCGGCATTTCCAGGAAGAGAAAGACGGAATTTAGAACCAAGGAAAATATGAAAAAGAAAGTGCCTCGAGCTAGTTACCTCGTCTTAACGTAAGGCGTGCAAATCTTGAAGCCTTGAGACATAGTGCAAATGCAATTGACAATGGGGAAGAAAGGAATAAAAGAAATGGATGCAGATTTATGCAGGAAGCTTTCCACTTTGTTACCATCAACATAACACGATCAAGCTCCCAATAACAGATGTGTGAAACTTGGTCTCTGATATTAAGGGAGGAACATAGACTGAGGGTGTTGAGAGTATTTGGATCGAAGAGAGATGAAGTGACAGGAGGTTGGAGAAAACTACATAATGAGGAGCTTCATAACATGTACTCTTCTCCAAGTATAATTAGAATGATCAAGTCAAGGAGGATGCGGTGGGCAGAGCATGTAGCACGAATCGGGAGAAGAGGAATGCATATATGATATTGGTGGGAAAGCCAGGAAGAAAAAGACCACTGAAAAGACCAAGGCGTAGGTGGATGGATAATATATCTTAGAGAGATAGGGTGCGATGCTATGGATTGGATTAATCTGGCTCATGATAAGGACCAGTGGAGGGCTCTTTTGAACGTTGTATTTAACTTTCGGGTTCCATAAGATGCTGGAAAATTCTTGAGTAGCTGCAAAATAGGCGGCTCCACAAGAAGGGCTCAGATCCATGAGTAAGAAAAGAAGAAGGGCCGTGCCATAGCTCAAGCGGTTAGTCGCTGGCTTCCCACCGCGGCGGCCCGGGTTCGCTCCCGGGTCTGCTCAAGTGGGATTTGTGGTGGACAAAGTGGCGCTGGGGCAGGTTTATCTACGAATACTTCGGTTTCCCTACCAGTCTTCATTCCACCAATTGCTCCGCAATCACCCTCACCTATCATCTGGGGCTGGTACAATAGGCCAGAAGTGGCCGCAGTACAAGGGACTTAGTCTCACCCCACTAGCATTAAAAATAATAAGTAACAATAGAGCTGCATTCAGGTACAGCTGTGTGTAGAGTGAAATGCAATAGAAAGCAGTCACCCAGGGAAAGAGAAGAAGTAGATTAGGCAGCTAACTGGACGCAACAGCACCGTGAAAATATATAGTTGACGTGATTATGGAAATGAGGTTTAAAATCTAGAAGTACTGCCAGGTCTCTAATGGAGTCTGCACGGGTTATGGAGAATTAACAAGGTTTATACTGGTTGATCAATATATTCGTTTTCCTGAACAAGGATATACAAGTAATTGTAGCGTTACTGATGCCGGGTCTCAGCAGTGCAGCAACTTCGTTTAAAATCTGTGTCAGACTGTAATGCATGACAATCTACCGGAGATTTAATGGCACAGTAAATTTTGATATCATCAGCAGAAAGTAGTTACCTGGTGCATAACGTAAGCCATCAATAAAAACATTGAAAACATGTGCCCCAGAACAGATCCTTGAAGAACTCTTGAGAGAGTTTTTCAAATCGCGAAGAAAGGATTAAAGAAATATTGACCTAAAATGGTCTTTTGGTTAGGTATCTGTGATGCTAGTTGATGTAACCTACCCCGATCACAGATGGCGGTAAGGTTGTCATCCTTAAGCGCCGGCCAGGAAGATAGAACTGGTACTCATATCTGTTAGAGGCTCAGTCGATCCCAGGGCCATAGTGCGGCTGGAAGGATTAGGTCAATTGGAAAAAAAAATCCAACTCATCGAGACTCGAAACCGCGAACTCCCGGCTTGTAGCATAGTGCCTTAACCAACTATGCTACCGCGCGCCCCCGCGTATTCATTGATAGCATATGTAACTTTATTGACCATTGTAAATTGCTAATCTCTGCTGATAGTGTCGCGTCGTTAACTCTCCACATGATTGTGTCTTACTGCGATCTGACATCTGGGTCTCTGGTGCGCTGTTATCTCCGAGACACTTAATGTTGCTAATACTCCAGGAAAAACAAATCCTTTTCGTGCTGCCATTACACGCACCAGCACCTAGATATTTTCTTTGATTAAAAATTATATTTTCACGGTCATATTGACTTCATATTTACTGAATGCATGAAGCTGTTCGGCCTTATTCGCTCCATAACCTTCAATTTTTTCTCTTGATTTTTCTATGCGCTATTCTTTACGTTAGTCAAGTCCAAGCTGGAACATGCCTCGGTAGTTCGGAACTCTGTCACGCCCACTGATGCCAGCAAAGCTTGAGCCCATCTAGCAGAAGTTTGCGTCCGCCTGCTTCTATCGTTTTTTCCTTCATGTTCCTTATAGTTACACTGTTATCTCAGAGAAATTAAATGTACATTCTTTACGTAAACGGAGACATCACCTTGATGCACTTTGTGGAAAAAAAAAGAAACTCTTCGCGCTCAAAATTGCAAATATGTGGCATATTAATTTTGAAACTTTCTTTCTTTTCATACACATGATTTTTTATTTTTTAAATAAATATCTGCATTTAAACAATATGTTGATGTTGTTTAACATTAAATTTTTATTATTTTTACTTATTTGTGACGTAGCTTTTTAGCTTCATATGTAAGAAATATTAATACACGTAAATTAGTTAAAAAGGTAAACTTGTTCCTGTGCTCAGCGAATTAAACACTACGCCAAGAAGGCGTATGGGGGAGTGGATATATAGATCAACATTTTCTTGATCTCGGCACCAGCTGGAGGTGAGTTGTCATCTTCACTCCCCTGCCGCTTTACCCCCAGGGAAAGTGCTCGCGGTACCCGTTGTGTTGGAGGTTGGGTGGACCTCACAGCCGGTCTGGACGATTTGGAGAAGAGAGACTTCTCAACCCTATCAGGACTTGAATTCCGTCCCCTCAGTCGTCCAACCCGTAGCCAATCGCTATACCGATTGCGCTACCCCGTCTCCTAATAAATTTGGTGCTCCGTAAATATGTTTCGAGTGCGACAGCGTTCTGTGGGAAACACTGCAGTAGTTAGCTCGTTGATTACGAATGGAGCTTTCTATGTTCCGCCAGTAGCGGTATTCTGCAGTAGAAGCAAGGCACAGCCAGGCTGCGCCATGAGCAGCAGCGCCGGTGGATAGTGGCGGATATTCGCAACGCGGAAATTGGGTGGCGCGTTTATTGGAAATCTTTCAGCTGTCCGAGCGGTTGAAGGGCAAGGAGAAGGGAGTCGGAAGGGTGTTGCTGGGAGCCCAAAAAGGAATTGCATTTTGGAGATGAGGTATAGCTATTGAGAATAGAAGAAAGTTGAAGAAGTCTCTGATATGGAGCAGTATGGGTGTATTGGCGCCATGCTGCTCATTGTACACCGGTTCATTTTATATTATATTTATATTATACCACAAGGCGTGATGACATGTTGACTTGTCTGTCTGCTGACTATTCCGTGCTTAATCTTGAAAATAAATCCCAATTTTATCACGACTTGTGAAAATGTCTTTTATTTCCTGCCAAGATATATGTTCACGAGAATGGGCAACATTGTTTCCCATATGGTGTCCCACGGAGCCCTCTGGTGCCGTAAAGTGAAAACAAGGATTTCGTAAGGAAATTCAATTACAATATAAAAACAATAATGTAAATAATATTATTATTGTTGTTGTCATTATGAACTTCACTTAAAATTGTTTTCGTTTTGCAGCTTCTTTAGATTATAAATGCCACTTCCAAAGGAAGGGGGCATCCGATAGCGTAGTTGGTTCAGGCACTATGCTACAAGCCAGAAGTTCGCGGGTTCCTGTCCCGATGAGGTCATTGTGTTTGTTTTCAATTTACCTAATCCCTCCAGCCGCACTATGGTCCTGGGTTCGAATCAGCCTCTAACAGACATGAGTACCAGGAACTTTCCTGGGGGGGGTAAAGATGGCCGGAGCGTAAGGCTGACAAGCTTCCCGCTATCTGTGAGCCGATTGTCTAGAAAATGTGGGAACCTCGACGTCTCACAACACTATGGGCCTCCGCGGCCTGTTAGAGGGATACATTTACTTTCAAAGGAAGGCATGAATGAAGTGTGTTTTTCCCCCAGAGAAAAAATCTTTATCAAGACAAGAACCTCATCAGCTGATACATTTTGTATGAACATACTTGAGCGAAGCTGCATTCCAGAATTACGCAAGAACAAAAACAAAATAAAGGAACCAAATGAGGGATTTATATTTGATAATTCAACATTCCAGTATCAAGCCAAGCTTCATTATTCGTATGCATGAGATATAAATTTGTTTTCTATTGAATGATACGAGTGAGTGTCAGTAAATAGGTCACAAATGGATATAAAACTGAAAACATGCGATATTCGAATCTGGAAAAAATATTTTTTGTTGACATATCCCCCGCCAACATTGGTACACTTGTGCCATCCCTTTACCAGTAGAATCCTTGCATGGCCCACACAGTACAGTGATTTTTGCTGTGTATTTTCTGCAGTTTATATTTCATCCTTATTGCTATGCGGCAGAATCCAGAAACTAACCAGAATAAAAAACAAAGGATTCGGAAAAGAAGGAAGGCAAAAAAGGATAGTATGCAGAGAGAGATGGGAAGCATAAGAATGGATGGATGGATAGTAAATGACAAAGAAACAATAATGGAACCTCCCTGTTTTTTCTTTCTTTTTATGACATGAATTCGTTTAAGAGAGTCCAGCCAACGAGAAGTGAAAGTAGATGGAGCTGGGGAGGGGGGAGGGGGGTGGAAGCCAAGTTCTTGTCCCGATGGAGTCTAGTCTATTTCACATGCCTGTGGAAGGAAGGCCCGATATCAATTACTGTTTAGTATGGACCGTCATCTCTTTGCAGAATGACCAGCGCAGTGATGTACGCACAAGATGCATGAACATCTACAGTGTGTTTCAAAATTAGAGTTAGGCAATTCTATAAAAAGGTGATTTTCTCCCTGTGCGTAACTAATTAAGCACTACGCCATGAAGCCTTTTTTGTGGGAGTGTATGTATGGATTCACGTTTTCTTGACCCCTGCATTAGTTGGAGATGGGTAGTGAGCTTCATGCCCCGGCCTCTTTACAACCGGTACCCATTGGATAGGTGGCTGGATGGGCCCCAAAGCTGGTCTGGACAACAAGGAGACGGGAAAATATTTGATCTTACCGGGACTCGAACTCCGACCCCTCGTTTTTCCATTCCATAGCCATTCGCTATACGGACTACCCTATCCCGGCCAGGTCTATAAAGTTATTGAATTTGTTATCTTCTTTTAGGTTTATTACTGTGATGTTTATTTTCTGCATCCTGTTCATTGTAATGTGTCAGAAGCATACTTAGGGACTGTGGTCCCCCGATGCTCAACCACACAAAAGATACGTCATAAAAGCCTACGTGGCAGCTCATACAGAAGGTGAGAAACATGTACAGAATAACTTCCTATACCGGTACTTAATACGTACTGCAAATCTGCAAGACAAGAGCCACTTATTCACCCACAGTACCACAAAATCCGCACGCCGACCAGTCACCTCCTTACACCAAAAAGAACGTGCTTACATTTCTAATAAACATAAAATTTATGTACTTAAGAAATCAGTATGAAGTAGGGAGTTGGGTGTAATTGTTTAGGGGGGGAGGGGGGGAGGGGGCGAGCGTAAACCTTGGCATTCCATTTAATACCTTGAACACTGAAATAATTTTAATAATCAGTTCCTACCTCGCAGAAAACACCACTCCTCCATTACAAATAAATGTATTTTATTTATTTTTAAATGGCCGGTCACGGTAGCCGAGCGATCTAAGACATGAACTGTCTTCGCTCGCTCGGAAGCCGGGATCGTTAGTTCGAATCCCATACAAGGAATGGATGTTTTGTATGTGTATGTGTTTATTCTGTGTTTGTGTTGTCCTGTGTTTAGGTAGAGGTCTTGAGACGAGCTGATCACTCGTCAAGGGGTCCTACCGTCTGTGAAATGATCAAAATTAAAAAAAGGACAACCTCGACACCGTAAGGTATAAGAGGAACGGATTAAATAAGTAAAGTAAAGTATTTTTAGATGCATACGAGATCCTTTCAGCCTCTAACAGATTCATGAAGGTTCTAATGATGGTGTAAGACACTCGAGATTACTGGGGTTTTGGACTTTGTCCACAAGGAACACCTAGACGTAAGTGGAAGGATAATATTAAATGAAACTTAGAGAGATGGGATGACGTGTTATGGACTGAATTGGTCTGGCTGAGGATGGGTATCAGTGGAGGACTCCTGTGAACACGGTAATGAAATTTCAGGTTCCGTAAAATGTTAAATTCTGAATGACTGCGCAACTGGCGACTTCTCAAGAAGGGCTAAGCTCGATTTAGTTAGTTTAAGGACTATATTCTTCTGACTGAGGATACAGACCAATTGCAGGAAATTCTGAATACCATCCTGATCTTTCGGCCTGCATAAAAGGCATATTTGAGCGTATATTTATGTGCGCATATGCAAGTATTCCGACCGCCTCTGTGGTCTAGTCCTAGTGGTCAGAGTTCCTGGCTACAGATCAAGAGGTCCCGTGTTCGATTCCCGGCGCTACCAAATTCTCTGAGAAGTAATGGGTCTGGAACGTGGTCCACTCAGCCTCGTGATGATTATTGAGTAGCTATTTCAAGGAAATAGCTGCTCCGGTCTAGAAACCCGAAAATTTACGGCCGTGGGGATTCGTTGCGCTGACCACGCGACACCCTCTATCGGCAAAAGTTGACAATAACTTCGCCGACAAGTGGCGGTCGCTCGGTCGGTATAGTTCGCTTGCGGACTCAAATCACGGAGCTGTTGCAGTGTGTTAGGTGCTCTGTTCTATAGCATGAGCACCCACACGACTGGCTTCATAATTTGTTTACTGGAGTAAATTACTCCACAATCACACACACACACACACACACACACACACATATATATATATATATATCATCACAAATATGAAGTTCACTGAAAGTTATGAATCTGTTGCTGTCCCATTTTAGTGGCATCTGGAGGCAAGACCAGAATATTACAGATATATACACGCTGTCTCACAGCAGCTGCAGGACGCAGCCCTGTGCTTGCTGATCCCACTTCCGGTATTTTCAACGCAACCTTACACAACAATTAATATGATAAGAGACATCATTTCAATACAATACACAGTTGTATCTATCATTGCAAATTGANCCTTAACATAACCCTTTAAAATCTGAATTGCTTCGAAGAATATATAAAAATTCAGCCCGTACCTCACAGGAAATACGTTACGTCTCCGCTACAAAGCCCAACCAGTCAATGCTATTTAAGGAAACAGTCGCTGTTTATTGTGAGAACCATACGAAACACAAAAATGCACTTTGTGGGCATAAAGCAGGTGGTACATATAGTAACCACTGGGCTTTAAGTGTGGGGGGGGGCTTACGACAATCGTTGTAAAAGGTGGTTA
The DNA here is from genome assembly GCF_002891405.2 of Cryptotermes secundus. Lineage (NCBI taxonomy): Eukaryota > Metazoa > Arthropoda > Insecta > Blattodea > Kalotermitidae > Cryptotermes > Cryptotermes secundus. The sequence goes on from NW_019725843.1 coordinate 291,226, forward strand.
CAACTATGTAACAAGTATTCTCCATGTCTTAAAACCTGGCCATACTCCACAGAATGCTCAGTGCATTTGGATGTGTTCATTAACTGAGATAATGCTCGTATGGTTTGCATGGTCTGTAGCACGGCCTTAGTTACTGAGCGTCACTCTCCAACAATGCAGCAACAGGCACTGCCACGATAGTCCCTGCCATATTTTTGTTCATTTCTCACGCGCAACCCAGATCTCAGATCTAAAAGCAAGGCCTCTGTTTGTGGGGAGAAATTCATGTTCTTAAATATTGTAACGTGTTTCGTTACTGAATACGCCGTAGAGATCGTTAATTGGTTTATTCAACAATCTACAAGAAACGGCTACAATTAATTATCACACAGTTGCGGGGTTTCACACTTTATAACCCTAATCGCGTTAATCTGTTACCACTGTTGCGGGGTTTCACACTTTATAACCCTATGCGCAAATCAGCTCACTCTGTGTTCAGTAGTCTACACGTTTACAGTAGGGGAGCTATGTATCACTGTGTCACACGCTCCCAATTACACAATCACACACACGTCCGGATCTTCTTCCCGCGACGGCTGCTATACTCCAACTGTAGTCTGCTCACTGGAGAACTATTGATAACACCCTCGGCGACTGTCACATTACAACTCGACTCGGCGACTGTTACTTTACAACTCACTCGTAGCTGCTGTGCAGTTCCCTTATATATCCGCAGTGGTGCCTGTTGCGTGCCACGTCACAGTAGGAAGTTGATTACGGGTACGTAGCGTTGCGCGTTACGTCACCGCGGAGGGGTGGGAGGGAGCGCTACGTTACCGCCACGCGCCTGTGGCCTGAGTTGCCACGTTGCTGCTGGGTAGGGAGGGTTTCTCCGTTGCGCAACATGTTACAATATATTCATGAGAAGGCTGTTGCAAGCCAGTATTGATAGGTAAGAAAAAAGGTAAAGTTATCCCTGTAACAGGCTGTGACGTCCCATACGGTTGTCAGACGTCGAGGCTCCCACATTTTCTCTAGACAGTCAGTCTTACGCGCCAGCCGCCCTTTACCCCCAGGAATATTCCTGGTACTCATTTCTGTTAGAGGCTGAGTCGACCCCAGGGCCATATTGCGGCTGGAAGGATTAGGTAAATTGGAAAATATCCACCTCATCGGAACTCTAACCCGCGACCTTTCGGCTTGTAGCATTGTGCCTCAACCAACTTCGCTACCGCGTTTCCCCTCAGTATTGACGGGACCAATGGAAATGTAACTGCTTAAAAGAGAGGGTGGGAGAGGGTGGGGGCAGAGACATTTATTGCAGTGCGAAATGATGTGATGGAATTCGCTGGCATTCTGATTGCTCTTAAGAAATTGTTCATATCTCAGTTCGAATATCACATGCCTGTGTTTGAATGACGTATGCTTTGGTATGCTTCCGGATTCTTAATGAAAATTACGAGCACAAGTGACACAGCATAAACTGAACCACCTGTTTGCAGAGTGAAAGCAATGCTTCTTTTAGTGGCTTCATGTGCAGCTGTCAATACTGATTCATTAATTAACCTCTTATACCTTGATGTTCATCTAAATAATGTTTGAAATCTAGTTTATAACTCATAAAAACGCTATGCGCCCAAAACCTAAGAACAGATTTGGGCACATTGTCGCTGTTTATTATGACAAATATATTAAACAAAAAAGTATACGGAAACATGCAGAGTTTCTTAACATTTATATAAGTTGAAGCAAAATATCCGCTAGAGTTTGATAGGCAGTAAATATAACTATGCTGGCGAGGACCAGCAGCAGTTATAAACGACAGACTCGTCCTCGTTGGAGAGGGCGCCCCACATCGACAAACCCGCAGCTGTCGTACAGTAATACAAATCTGGTATTGGGCCCAAGATGGGTGCTTTCTTCCAAGATAGGCTGGCCGAATGACCGTCTGCCGTAACTTAACTTTGACTCTGACTTGGTCTTGAAAGGGTTCATCCCTGTTTCGCGACAGCGTTGCTGCTAATCCGTACTTGTCTTTGAGACCACGAGTGCCGGGCCGAGTGAGAAGGGCCCAGGAATTCTGGCGATACCACTCCGCGAACACGAATTGATTGTGACTTGTCATAAACCCCAAGTTAACATAAGACGAGGCAGGGCAGCCAAAACAGAGAACATAGGAACTATCCAACGTCCCTTTCTTTCCATATGGATTTCGCCACAGAAACTATGTATTCCTTTTCAGAATTTCAATTTGAAAAATACAATAAAGTATTAGAATAGATGATGAGTTGTAAAGAAATAACTTATAATGTGAACATTTTAAATGTTCCTGTGAAGGCTAAGAGTTTTAAATGTCGTTGGCGGACAGAAAGTTTCATGACGACGCAAATCAAATTTAGATTGCACCATAAAAATTCATATATGAATCCCAAGCCGCTCGTTTATAAATGATTGTTCCACAGAATTGCTACGTCACAGCCTCCGAGCTAGAGTGGCATATTGCGCATGCTGTAACGGATGAAATCTTCGATCAGAGTAATATCTGTAAGATTTGAGGTCTACACAGCGGTGACTTTGAAGAATGCCGTCTTCTGGGATGTGGCGCCGTGTAGATATTGTATTAACCGACGTTGCCCAGGAACGTATCGCCTCCATCTTCAGGGTGGAAGAAAAACGCGTGAGCGAGGAACCAGCGTGGGCAGGTGCACAATTAACATCTGAAGTCAGCTAATAAAATATGTATATCTTTAAAATGTACGATAATTGAATAAAGAATAACGCTGCTAGTAGCAACAGTAAGCTGACAAAGGGCAAAGAAGAATGTGGAAATATGTATGGCTCTCCCTGACGTCTGGAACAAAATGACTGTTTTGTAAGGACTGTGTGCTAACCCAGCAATCAGATGATCGAGTTACGCAATCGGTACAGACCAACAAATACAGAATGAAGCAATGCAGAGATACAGGAAAAATAGCGATACTTATTCATGTAAAGATATTATACTGTACAGTAGATACAGGACAAGCATAGCTCGAAGTAACAAAATATTGTAAACTACAATTAGCTACAGTAATGAAAAATTTAATTTTAAGGAAATGATTATCGAACATATCGACTTTGTTACAGATTTCATTTGCGACTAAGTTGCAGTGAACAGGACATTAGTTACGTGAAAACTAAGTTCAAGAGGTATTGAATTCTTCAGTGTTTCTCACTACAGGGCCGATAAAAACAGGTTATTAAAGCGAAGGTCACAGGTACTTATAATACTAATTCATTTCTTTATCTAGTTATATGCTTACTCAAGAGCCCAAAGGCCAATTATGAAGTTAGTACGATCAAAGTAAGGAAACAAAAACAATATACGCAAGTAACAGTCAATATAAAGAAACTTATATCATAATACTGGTTGTAAGTCAGTCGGTTTGGGTGATCCCATCTATCTATGTGTCTGTCTGTCTGTCTATAGCTCTACAGCACTTCGCTGGACCTTGGTGCTTTTTTCAGCTTCTTAATCCTATACACAGTTGGTAGGTCTCATTTTACGGGGGATCAGCCGGTCGCAAGGCCTCTACCTACACACAGAACAACACAAACAGAATGAACGCACAAAGACATCCATGTTTCGAATGAGATTCGAACCCACTGCCCCAATGTTCAAGCGGGAGGATACAGTACATGCCTTAGACCGCGCGGCCACTGTGATCGGTTATTAGGTGATACAGTATGCTTTTATGAGAAGAAATGATCAAGGAACTGAGGATGCAGTTTCGCATAATTTTGTACATATTGTCGGACCGGTTCTGGGTCATGTCGACAGCTCAGTGCCAGGGATGCAATAATAATATAAGGTCATCCAAACTGTAGAAAACCATTCCAAACGGTAAGGGCAGCACAAACTCAATAACGCCGTGACGCGAGACGGCTGAAATTTCCTCGCAGAGACGAGCTCCTCAGTTCAAAAGCGTTCTAAATCACTCACAAGAACGAAGACAGTGTAACGCTCATATTATAATCATACAGCTGTAATAGCATAAGCTCTAGGATTGCGATTGGAACACGTGGTTGTGGTAGATTTGTTGTTATTGCTACAAATGACCTGCTTGCTCTCTGACATTAAGGGAGGAACATAGATTGGAGGGGTTTGAAGACAGGATGCCGAGGGTAATATTTTGACCGAAGAGGGATGAAGTGATGGTAAACTGGAAAAATAAAACTGCATAATGAGGAGCTTCATAACTTGTAGCCTTGGCCAAATATAATTAGAATGATCAAGTCAAGGTGAATGAAATGGACAGGGCATGTAGCACGCACTGCTGGGAAAAAGGACTGCATGTAAGATTTTGGTGGTAAAAAAGGAACGAGACTACTAGGAAGACATAGACGTAGGTGGAAAGATAATTTTAAAATGGATGTTGAAGAAATGGAATGGGTTTTTGGATTTTGTATTAGTCTGTTTCGGGAGGATTTTTGTGATCACGGCAATGAATTTTCGGGTTTCATGAAATGTTGAGACTTTCTTAACTAGGAGAGCAGCCGATCCCAAGAAACAGTGCGCTGTATGGAATCAGCAGACCTGAAACATGACATAACATTCATGTTAATTTTTCTGAACTGAAGTATATTTAATGACTTGGCGTTGCGCCAGTGCATACAAACTCACATCTCCATTGTTTCTAAATGAGCGGAAGCGAGTGCGCTTGCGCAGGAACGTTTATAGGCAAACGCAATGAGTAATACAAGTTACAGGGTTCCATTATGTTTCTTGATTACGTTCGGCCGACAGGTTCCTTCGCTGCGACATGAGTCAAATGGCGCGGAACTCTGGCTGTTGAATGATGGTTATGATGGTGGTTATGATGATGAAGAAGATGATGAAAGTGACACTTCCAGTACGACTTTTAATTTATCATTTAGGCCTAGGTAGTGTATGTGAAAAGTAGAGTGAAACGTCTCCAAGACTACCATCGAAACTCTGCGTCCCCCCTTTTTTTTTCTTTGGCACTACAGCCCCAGTGGGCCTAGGCCTACCTCCATGAACTTCTCCGTTCACTTCTGTTTTTTCTCGATCTTACATATTCGGTAGGATTCCTTGGGCGGGTGATCAGCTCGTCGCAAGGCCTCTACCTATACACAAACACAGAAAAACGCACACACACAAACTAAACATCCATGCCCTCAGTGGGATTCGAACTCACGATCCCGGTTTCCAAGCGAGCGAAGACAGTGCATGCCTTAGACCGCTTGGCTAATGTGACCGGCCTTCTAGAAGTTTACGTGATATTAATCTACTTGTGTCCTTCTGTCTGTCGGCGAATAACAGTCTACAAACTCTATACGGGTATTTTGGTGTAACTCCAAATATCAACAAGCAATTTTGATTTTAATTCATTTTAATGCATTTAATCGTCATCATATGATATTTTGAGTTCTCTGTCACATTTTAAATGAATTCTGTACATAATATTTTAATTAATTGTAATCCATTTTTTTAGACTTCGTAAAATTATTTTGGGCGTTTCTAAATATTCAACCCAGAGAAAAATGTAGGAGCTATTTTACATGTATAGCAAGCGACTGTAAAATGCACATGCTGTCTTTTACACCCGAGTTATACCTGTAGTAGTAGTAGTGGTAGTAGCAGTAGTGGTAGTGGTAGTAGAGGAATGTTAGGTTATTCGTATGCTAAATTTATTAAGCAGCCTGCAATGAAGACGTATGGGGGAGTGGAGGTATAGTTGCATCATTCTTTACTCGGCACTAGATGGAAGTGAGTGGTCAGCTTTACCCCCGGTGGATGCCAGAGCCTCTCTGGACGCTGTGCAGAAGAGAAAAATCTCTTGCCCCGACAGGGAATAGAAACCCGGTCGTCCAGCCCGTAGCCCGTCGTTATAGTAGCAGTAATGACATTCCCCTGATAAAGTCGACGTGGCGTATGGCGTTCTTCCTTGCCGCGCTCGGGAGGCAGCAGAACAATGCTCCCCTATATTGCTATATAACATCCTTACGCACCACTCACCCATCCGATGCGGAAGACAGGAAGGGGCAGGAGCTGCCGGAGCTTTTGGAATCCAAGTGCCCGAGCTTAATGAATCGTTTCAAAAAATCCGTACGGCAATATAATCTTCATTCCCCATGGATGGCCAGACGTATTATATGAATCTCTCATACCCCCCCCCCTACACCTTCTTCGTCTCACTTGAGAAGGAAGAACTTTTATTGCTTTTCCTTGTATGATTGTGATGATGGTTTTATTAATATCTGCTCGCTGTGGTGACAGCCGGGTTGGGGGTGAACAGGGTGAACTCCACCGCAGTAGGCTGTTTCGCAGCATTCCCCTCTTTGGTAGTGCAAAGAAGCTTCCTGCATCGTTATTGTCAGCAACATGGATGGCATTCTCTCGGACTGCTGCAGTTAATATTGTTTCTTTTTTCAGTTTTCCTCACCACGTACCTGATTCCTTCTCCACACAGAGCAGCTAAGCTTCCAAGCAGAAGCCGAGATAGCGCAGTCGGTATAGCGACTGGCTTCGAGCTGGGAAACCTAGGGGTCAGTGATCGAGTCCCTGTAGGGAGAAGAAGTTTCTCTTCTCCGCGTCTTCCAGGCCGGCTCTGGGGTCCACCGAATGGGTACCGGGGGATTTTTCCCGAGGATAAAGCGGCCGAGGCGTGAAGCTGACCATTCACTTTCAATTATTGCCGAGGTCAAGAACATGTGGATCTATACATCCACTCTCCCATACGCCTTCATGGTGTAGGTCTTAGTTAAGCATAGGGCCAACATTACCTTACCATGGCTTCCAAATATTTTAGAAATAGTTTTCGGTCGGCCCGTTTGCAACAAGATCTTGCAACTACGTGGTCTCTACTTCTGTCTGTCCGCACATAAAAATTGTAATAACAATAGTGATGGTAGCAGTAGTAGTAGTAATAGTAGTAGTAGTAGTAGTAGTATCAGTAGCAACAATAGCATACATCTGGTACTTTCAGTGATTTTGGTAATGTTAGTTCTAGTACTGTTAGTACTACTTGAAGTACTATTACTACCAATAGCAGTAGCTGCAACAGCCAATAATAACAGTTCGCTGATAGATTGAGGAACCACTGGGGGAATTTTAATAAAATAGGATAATGATAATATAGGATCCATAATTTAATGCCCGTTTCGCTGTTTCGATATGATTAAATGCGCGCTTATTTTCTGTTGTACTACTCGTACATGCAGTGTTTGATTCATATCTTCAGTTTGCACTACAGCTTGTCTTTTCCATCCCTTCACTTCGGCCGATTCCGAAAGGAAAAGAACTGAAGCAATCTCAAGGCTGTAAGGGTTAATTTTACTGGTGTTTATGTGGTATGTTTTGTAGTATGAAGGCGTGACCTTAAACTGCCCTTTCCCTGATTTCAATTTCAGGACAATTTGTATATGCAGAATTCTGTTTGAGACTTGAAGGGTAAAGTAGCGATGCTATAGACGCTTGTTCGTTGCAAAATGAGACATGAGCACTCTCAAGACTGGCGTTTCCAAATTTTAAAATAATTGTTTTCCTACCAGGAAAATTACAACTTTCATATCAAAGTCATAAAGAGAAATCAACATAACAAACATTGAAGTGCAATCTAAGATGTTTTCGTAAGTATGTTAATTTGTTAAAATGTGTGACATTATTAGGCTTGAGACTATGATAAGTGTTACATAATGTATGAGCCTTTTGATGTACTGACGTGTTAGGCAAAATAGATAAGTGGACGGATAAAGAAGGTGTCATGACTAATTTTAATATCTACAAATTCAGTGCTAACAAAACTGTTTGACATTTTCAATGATGACACTCATGTGGTTCCGTTTACAAAGAATGTCCATTCATCTCCCGACACATCAAAAGAACCAACATTTCTTGTTGAGTTTTTAGCCAGTAAAAAGCTTAATATACAGAGTAGCCTAGAACTTAGTTAACATAAAACATTAATTCGTATTAAGGGGTGTGTTCAAATTTAAACCTGCCAGTCAATTTATAGGACGGTATCATGGCGTTGTGAGTTGTACACTGAATGATCTGAAATTCTTGTTTTTGACAGTTAAATGATTTGAAATTGATATACATAAAAGAATAAATTATAACAAAGAAACAAAAAAGAATATCATGGTTTTAGTCCGCAAGCGAACTATACCGACAGAGCGACAGCCGCTTGTCGGCGAAGTTAGTGCCAACTTTATCGGATAGAGGGTGTCACGTGATCATCGCAACGAATCCGCACTGTCGTTAATTTCGGATTTAGACCGGAGCCGCTACTTCCTTGAAATAGCTCCTCAATTATCCTCACGAGGCTGAGTGGTCCCCGTTCCAGACCCACTACTTCTCGGAAAAAAATAGGTAGAGCCAGGAGTCGAACCCAGACCTCTGGATCTGTAGCCAAAAACTGTAACCACTAGACCACATAAATTGTAACATAGAATCTAAAAATAAATATTTTTATTCCGTTAAAATATTACTGCTTTTGTTACATGTAATTTCTACATATCTAATTAGTAGTCTTGTAATTAAAAAACGTTAAGCAAGGCTCGTTCTCCTCTCTCCATCCTGCTGTATATTCCTACAGTTCGTCACTACGTAACCACAGGATCTGCCACGGACGCAGCTTCCATAACAAAATGGCCGAAAGGCGGAGAGAGGAATTTGTATGCAGTAAAAGGTTACACATAAACCTGAACAACTTATGTAAGAAAATGACGAACTCTACAAATGTAATAAAGTTAAAGACTCTGAAAATTATTTACTCAAATCTAGATGCAGATGAGAGAATAAAGTTAAAGGGGCTGAAAATCCACTTGAGGTTAAAAGGGAAAAGAAACACAAATTATAAAATGAGTCGAGAGAAGAAGGAGAGCAGAAATAAACCTTGTGCAGTTGTGATGGTATTGGTAGCAGTACCTACATTCATGTGAATAAATGGAAACATCCCAGTTCACCTTCAACCAAAAACTGGGAAGTTTACGCCATCAGCTATGAAGGTTATGTTTACCGTGTTTTGGGATTCTCAGGGAGTACTGTTAGCCCATTTACAGAAGCGTGGTGAAAATGTGAATTCTGCATCATACTACGAAGTTCTATTGTAGATTCTGGATTCAATTTGCTGCAAACTTCCAGGCCAACTGGCAAGAAATGTACTGCTCCATCATGACAATGCCAGACCCCATACAGCTCCAGCAACCCAGGAGAGAATTCAGGAACTACAGTGGGAATTTCTTGAACATATGCCTTAGAACTTGGACGTTGTCTCTAGTAACTTTCATCTGTTTGGTCCTCTAAAATAACACCTTGGTGGCAAACGGTCCGTGGTTGAAATGGAGTTGCGGAAGTGGCTGAGACAACAGCCGGTAGACCTCTATGCTGCTGGTTTCGACGCACTGGTAAAGCGATGGACAAGGGTATCAAAGTTGGTGGAGGATATGTCGAGATATGAATGTTATTTCCAGGTTCGAATGTCACTTGTTTTACGATTTACAGCTAGCCATTTGTGGCCTACTTACTGGCTCTCCCTCGCATGTTAAGAATCTGTTTACCGCACAATCTTGATGTTAGTGTACACGGATGTGTATACTCTAATGAAACACAGCTGAATAAATTTCTTCTTTACTTTTTGCTTCATGAAATGAATAAAAAATATTGTTATACTGGTAAAATTTGTTTCCGGGTTGAATATGTGGCTAGTTCATATTCAGGAGGTCCAATGTTCTTATCTCTGTCTGGGGATCGTCTACTGTGAGTGAACCTGCTTTTCATGAGCTTCTACACAAAGATGGAGTCATAGTTCCTCCCATTAGTCTACTGTCATTCCTTTGAAAACCCTCAAATATTCGATATTAATTATTGTTTTAACGTCTTATCAGACGCTAGTTAAATTCCTTACTTATGCTATGAAGAATGCCGTGTTCTGGGATGCGGCGCCTTGTATATATTGTGTAAACCGACGTTTCGAAGGAAACTGTCTCCTCGAAGTTCAAGGTATAAAAATCCGCGAGCGAGGACCCAGTCTGCAGCCATGTGCTCACTCTGGTTTTTCGCTCGCGGATTTTTACAACCCGAAAATGGAGTCAGTGCGTTCCTCCGAAACGTCGGTTTACACAATATCTACACGGCATCACATCCCAGAAGACGGCATTCTTCATAGTCAAATCTTTCTTACTTATGCTATGTTTACCGAGACTATTTGGGGGTCACCCAGCCTGCGATGCAGTGAGTACCAGAGGCTCTTCACTCGGGGTTAAAGCTGCAAGAACGTGTAGGTGACCAATCGCTTCCATCTAGAACTGAGGTGGAGTTCTACCTCCATTCCCCCATGAATTACTTTATCAGGGTTTTGAAGTAGATAATATTGCATGGTAAGATCGGTGAATTAGGTATTGCGCAGAAAGTGGACTTACACAGTCGTGGCCTGGTTAGATGTGCTCTGTCTCGTCATTTGCCTAAAGGCACTAAAGAAAAAATGTAAAAATAACTGTCATGTTATATACGGTGTCCCAGTCAAGATCTGAACCGTGCACCTTTCGAGTACAAGCCAGCTTACTCGCTTCGACGATAGTGTATAAACACAAATTGTGTAGTTGCATACTTCGTTTTTTAATTTCGTGGGGTTGGTATTAGACTAAGTATATTTGATACATCGGCCCCTAATTTGCCTATTGTACCAGTTCAAAATGATAGATGAGTATGGAGCATCTGGCGTAATGAGAATTTGCAGGGGAAAACAAAGTACTCGAAGAAAACTTGCCCTAGTGCCACTTAGTCCACCACAAATCCCACATGACCTGACCTTGGATTGAACCCAGGCCGCCGCGGTGAGAAGCCGATGTCTAACCGCCTGATCTGTGGCACGACTTAGTCGTGACACAGAATTAGTCAGGGTCCTGAAGATGTAGCCGGTAGTTGGCCAGCCCTGCTTCCGGAGCACGTAACACAGTCATGTGTCTGTTTAGTTGATATGAAAAGTAGCTGTCACCTGAGTTCCTGGTTGCTTAATGTACTGCGCTACTTAATACTGTTCACGTGTCGTTCAGTTTTGCAAGTAATTAGCAAACTACGGCTCTATCAGTGTTGCTACGTAAAAATATTAGCACGTTATCAATTCTAGCCTACTTTGAATATTAATACCACGTTATTTATTTTCGTGTCTTATCGGGACAGCTGCTGCTTGTGTTGAGCATAGTCTGTTGCTTTACAGTTCTTGGTTTTTATTTCATAGACACGGAATGCAGAAGTTTACTTGTGCGTGAGTCGGTGTTAGGTCGTCAGTTTGTGATTGGTACCACTGTTAAAAAGTATGATCTGGTGCAACGTAAAAAGTACTTCTGTGTTTGGAAGTTAAGGTAATTGAATTTTATGAAACAGTACATTATAAAAACAGTGATCAGCTTGTTATGCTATACTATAAATTTAGTGAGCTTTGAAACTAAACAGCATCTTCTTAGCACAAATTAATACCTTTACTTATATTAGCCTGAAACTCATAATTTATGCTAATCATATCAAACTACATTTATTATATTTATGTGTGCGGAAACAGTCAATCACAGCGGCCGCGCGATCTAAGGCATGAACCGTCTTTGCCCTCTCGAACACAGGATCGAGGGTTCAAATCTCACTCGAGGCATGGATGTCTGTGTGAATTTATTCTGTGTTCGTGTTATTCTGTGTGTAGGTAGCGGCCTTGCGACCGGCTGATCCCCGTCCAAGGAGTCCTACCGGCTGTGTATAGGATTTAGGGACTGAAAAAGAAACGGCCAAGGTCTAAATGGGCTGTAGAGCCACAGAGAGAGAGAGAGAGAGAGGGAGGGAGCGAGAGATTACGGAAACCTCGTGAAATTCAGTGACGAATCATTTCTTTCTTATCTTCGTCCTTACACGCAGCTTCTTTTTCTGAATTTCCCCATTCGAAACTTCGCTTAACTCCCTTAATTCCTCCGTTAAAAATTTAAGCTATATTTTTAGGGCGGCCGCACACCAACTGCGTCAAGAAAAGCATCAAGACATGAGACAAAAGACGCAGTATTGCTTCATTCGTGATTCGTCAGCATGAAGCTGACGTCAGCATCATGACTCAGAGAGATGTGCGGCGGTCGTCATAATCTCATTCGTTTAATTTGTGCACCTTTCTTTGCGTCATGTCGGAGACATCGTGTATTGACTGTTACATGTCTTGACGCATGCCAGTGTGCGGCCTACTTTATTCTTCATATGGCATAAGTTTCGAACATACAGTCTCCACCTTTGAAAGTGCATGAAAACTGCTACGGCACGAGAAAGACGCAATATACACGCTATCGAATAATGCACGTAGATAGTCATAAACCTGTATATAGATTTATAGAGACGCACATCATAGGTTACATTGTTGTCGCCGCATCCCACTGTGGGCCTAGGTATCAATTGGACAGGAAGTTAGATGGGCCATAGAGCAGGTGTGAGTGTGGCACCGAATAAAACATTTCTGCTTTCACTGGCGATAGAATCCAAACTTGTACAGTTATAATCGGCATTGTCACCTTCAGTTCTTATCTATATGGGCCACGATCATTCATCAGCCTTAGCAGTTTACGTTTATTTACTTCAGTATTTGCATAAATGACTCCTTTGAGTGGTATTACTAGTGTTTATCGTTTATTTAAACTGCAAATAGTTTTTTGCCCGGTGGCATTGGTACTACAATAAGACACAACACACAAAATAACACACCACACCCACACAAAACTATACAAACAACAAGGACACACTAGCACACAGTAAATACAATAAAAACACTCTTACAACTATAACAAATACAATTACAACTGCAATTATATGAATTAATATTAATAAAAGAATAAGTACGCTATACACTAAACAGTATGGCTCTACAGTCCTTTGTTGGACCCTGATCGCTTTTTGAGTTTCTTGATCTTTTACACAGACAGTAGGACTCCTTGGACGGGTGATCAGCCCTTCGTAAGGTCGACACCTACACACAGGACAGCACAACAACAGAATAAACCCACACAGATATTCATGCATCGAGTGAGGTTCGAACCCATGATCTGAGTGAAGACAGTTCGTGCATTAGACCGCGCGGCCACTGTAATCGACCTGTTATTAATTTATTAACTTAATTTCATAACGTAAATTATTTTATATTCTTGTTGTTCCCAGTATTGATGTTTCAGAAACACGATTAAAGTTTAGAATTTGAGATTCTCACAGCGGTGGTTATGAAGATTTATATATTCTGGGATATGACGCCGTGTAGTCCATTGAAAGTCGACCGACATTTCGGAAAAACATGTCGACTCCACCTTGATGGTCGAAGAATAAGCCAAGCGAGAAGAGCTGGTGGCAAGAAGAGCTCTGCTTGCTGCCTGTCTTCATGGTGGTGTCTTCCTTGGCTCATGCACTACACGGCGTTATGAACTCTTTAAGATTATTCGTTGCTTCATCTCAGATATTCTCTCTGCGCAGGACTTCTGTGTACATACCTGTTATCATAATGCAGAAAAAAATGGTAATAAGAAGATTTTTGTTTCGAAAATATAATAAATAAAAATTAGATACCTAAATGAATTAAGAGAGGTGATCAAATCCCGACATTGTGTTGCTTTCAGTTCATAATCATTTGTCCTTCCTTTTACGATCTAAAATTTTGTAACGATGGTACATTGCTACAAGTATCATATTTGTAGACATTATCCATTGTCTTGTCTATATTGAAAATCCGTCCTGTTTATTTTTCAAAACATCGTTTCGTAGACTGGATTCTGTCTCTGTCCTCAGGTAAAACCTACTCAGTTTGGCCCAATAGATATAGCAAGTCCCTATCTCCGGACACCTATGCCAGTTTCAAGAAGGGGTACATAAATCTAACACAACACAGACTATCTGCGAGAGCTAAGAAAATATTCAGTTATTGAAACTTCACACGTATGAGGCCTTGCACCAAGGAAGTGTCTCGATTGAAATCATCGCTGGAGAGAAGCAATGCTTATGGTACCAACACAAGAGAGGAAAACAGAAAATAAGAATTAAACGAAACAGTAATGTCATCTTTTGTATTGTCTCTGGGCGAACACAGGTCTACATGTACACAACATGGAAACTCTGAACACTGGAAAAAACATGTAATTAGATAAATAGAATGGCAAAAACGGAAGGATCAACTAGAAGTAAGAACTAGCTACAAAAATAGGTCTAAAATAGAAAGGATGAATAAGAAGGAAGGAGAATGACGAAAAAGGACAATGCCTTTCAGGTCGTGCAGAACCTGAAGTTTTAAATGAGAAAGAGACAAAAAAAAAGAGAACAGAAGATACAAACAAATGATTAAGAGCAGAAACAAAGCAATTACGAGAAGAAAGAAAGAGAGAATGAAGCAAAATAGAGGCTTGAACGAACGAAATGAGGAATTAAATATGGACAAAAGAAGGAGATGGGAAGAAAAGGCCGAACTGATGAATAAAAATGATGTATGTGTTAGTTTCAAGCGATTTTGATGTTTTTAGTAGTTTCTAAATATAACCAACAAAGGAAAGTGCTAGAAGAAATCGTTTGGGTAATCAGAAACGGCAGAGCGTAAGGAATAGTAGAATGATTGCGACTTATATAACAGAGTTCTGTATTATAATTTGGCAATAAAATGACAATTTTTATCCCCTTGCTACCTCCGTTCGTAATACAAGCTAAGTTCAATTACTGGGGCAGGGGGTTGGAGGGCGGGAGGGGGTCCCTCACTTTCCTACTACTGTGACGAGATTCCTGGCGAGGGAGGCTTGCGGTTTGGGTGGGGCTGGGGGTCGCTGTACACCACATACACAATTCTTTCATTTATCAGAATGACAAGCACTTTATAAGTTCCTACGTGTATACAGCTTCGAAATTGCCTTTACGCACTGTATCACGGTCCCGATCTTCCACGGTTCCAGAGGCTGAGGCAGCTAGTAGCATCGCCAGAGTGCACACGGAACAGTATGCGAGTGCATAATGACAGGTCTGCCACGGTTCCCGGTGCTGAGGCAGCTAGTAGCATCGCCAGAGTGCACACGGAACAATATGCGAGTGCATAATGACAGGTCTGCCACGGTTCCCGGTACTGAGGCAGCTAGTAGCATCGCCAGAGTGCATACGGAACAGTATGCGAGTGCATAATGACAGATCTGCCACGGTTCCCGGTGCTGAGGCAGCTAGTAGCATCGCGAAGCCCGAAGAATGACTGTGCTGGCGAAGGCAAGCAGCTGTTTACCAGACCAGATATCCAGCATAGTTTTTTAGTTAATATCAGACCATTGTCACATGTTTAGATAATGCTTTTCCAGCTGTAATTTTGTATACATTGTGACATTACGCCTGATAGCCGGAGTAGTGAAATCAGAGAAGACGTCCATTCCTAGCCAAGTGCTCCGTAGACACATTCCCGCGGCAACGAATACGCAAGCAACAACAGAATAACTTCCGTTGCTGTGCCTTCTCAACAATAGAGAGGCTGTGTTTTCTGCATGGTCTGTGCTGAAAAGTTATAAAAAGGGCGAAGAAGATGTTTGAGTTAGTTGAGTTTCGAGACGCCAGCCTGCCAGAATATGAGCTAGGGAGCAGAATAATAGAACTGAGTCGAGTTCCGGAGTTGGCAGTTGCAGCAGGGAACTGAGATAGGTGACAGTCGAAGTTGACAGAGAAGTGGCAAGAAAGGGATTAGACTGTGCAAAGAAGACTTCACGTGTGCTGCAATTACATTGAGACTGGTTTAACTACTGTGCTGAAATCCGTTGCCAGGATACGACTAGTTAAGAACCCTAGTGCGTGTGTAACCGTGAACTGTAAAGTGTGTAGATCAGCGTTAGTGCTGTACTCCCCAGTTGGATGTATAAGTTGTCAATAAAACCAGTCACCAATCCAAAACCCATCTATGCACACCCCTACACGTTACAGCTTGTACTTATCTCTCAAAGATAGGTAATATACCTCATCCATATAAACCTTATTGATTCAGGCCGCACCGGAATTTCTTTATTGAATTATGAAGTTCCCCACTAGTAATATTCTTCAACGTCCAATTACGGCCCTAGTTACGTCCGACTAACAAGAAAACGCGCCTCTTCCAGTCAAGTCTGGCTGACGCATAACGTACAATTTCGCTTCACGGTTACGTTGTGTGGAAACCTAACTGTATGAGCACAGCCCTGAACTGCATGTCGAGATATGTAGGGTTTCGAGTTTCTGACTCTTGACTCAACTTTTCGCAACTGCACCGAGCCCGATATGGCGTGTGCTCTGAGCTGTGCATATCTGCTGCAGAAGCTACTTGCCTAACAGTTGCTTGTGATACGCGTGGCGAGTATGAACTGCAGTGTTCCTTTCCCTGTACAACTGTACGACTGCTTGTTACTCTGAATATCTGCAAAACGCAGCTTAATGGCATTCAGAACGGTTAACAGGTGATTTCCAGGTTATGCAAGACTTCGTTTACGCAAATTGTACCACAAGGTAGGCCGCACACCGGCGTGCATCAATACATGTAACAGTCAAGACACAATGTCTGCTACATGACGCGAAGAAAGGAGCACAGTCGAAACGAATGAGATTATGAAAACCGTCACTGAGTCATGATGTTGACGTCAGCTTCATGCTGACGAATCACAAATGAAGCTAGACTGCTTCTTTCGTCTCATGTCTTGATGCTTGTCTTGACGCAGTTGCTGTGCAGCAGCCCATAGGCACGCAATAAAGTATGCAAAGTACAGAGAATTTTGCGTTACGTACTGAATCACAAATAAAATGTTGAAGAAAGCAGTCTTCTGGGATTTGGCACCGTGTATATGTGGTGTTAACCGACGTTTCGGAGGAACGTATCGCCTCCATCTTCAGGGTAGAAGAAAAAATATAAGAAATCTGCAAAGCGAAGAGACCGTGAGAATACCAAGGCCCCTTGGTGGGCCTTGGCCGCTTCTTCAGTTTCTTAATGCAAGAGACGTTGTGCGGATAAATTACTTGAAGCCTGATTTAGTTAGATTCTTGTATGTTTGGAGAGATGATTCTGTAGTCCACAATTCCGGGTTTTACGCACTGCTTTATAAACCAGAGTATGGGCAGTGCGAGGGGCTGTTTCTTGTTATGCCGTAAAGTCAATAAACTTCCTGTCTTCTCTGTTTAAGGCCAGTGCATGATTGCTGTACTGCAGTCATGTTCGCTCCGTGGTGCTTTATTCATCGACTGCTGTATGTGTGTGTGTGTGTGGGGGGGGAGATCAGGGACTGAACTGTACACTGAGGAAGTGTATACATTTAAAAAATGGAATGTTTAAAACAGAGCCCACACATCTTCTATATAAAAAATTATGTTAATGTTGCGCCATTACCTGTGGTCTTCACAGCATCCGGTGTTGGAACCTTGGTTCCCTGGGCTAAGATTCTGGCATGGTCTTCACAGCAGCCGGTGTTGGAACCTTGGTTCCCTGGGCTAAGATTCTGGCATAAATTTTGTGCATCTATTGGTGTACTGAGATTTTTTACGTATACTCGTATTTTGAAGGAATTTAATTCTAACGTCGATCCATGACTTTGGCTTTCCTTTGTTCTGGTAATTATTATGAGTAGGATTTTTAGTGACAGCCTTGAAAGCTCCAGAATATGCATACAGATCATTGTTTTTATCGATTAGTCGATTACGTTATCGTATACGTTCTGCACTGCATCTTTGTGCATTATCGATATGTAGGATTACGTTTTTATATATTTCATGTAAGATGAGTGACCATATTATAAAGTTTTCTTTTGTGACTGTTTGGGCTCCTCTGAAGATTATCTAAGTAACTAAACATGTGGGGCAATATGATCATTTGTTGATTACATTTTTAGTTGCATTAGATGGTGCTAATTCAGTATATGAATAGTTCAAAAGTGATAATGACTTTTTTAAAAATGAGTTTTAGTTAGGCGTATATTGAATGTCGTATTCGAATCCCCCGTCAAGGGATCGAATTAGCCGATCACAGTGGCTTCACGGTCTAAGGCATGGACCGCTTCGCCCGCTCGAAAGCCAGCATCGTCGGTTCGAATCCCACTCGAGGCATGTATGTTTGTGTACGTTTATTCTGTCTCTGTGTTATTCTGTGTGTAGATAGCGGCCTTGGGACGGGCTGATCCCCCGTCCAAGGAGTCCTAATGACAGTGTATAGATTAAAAAAATGAAAAGCGTCCAAGGTCTGAAGCGCTGTAGAGCCGCAGAGCTTGTGTGATAGAATTTTGTAAGCATTTTGATTAGATCTTCATTTAGAGGAGAGATCACAATACAGGTATCGAATAAGATTCGTTAGATGATTTTAGTGTCGCCTGTACTGGAAAATTTTGTCAAAATCTGATTAATATCTTGCGAGAAGAAGCATGCAAACAGACTTCCCATTGCGTGTTTAATTTAAGATTTTTTTAAACATGACATTTGAAATTATTTTATTGGACGCATATGCAGCGAATTAAATAAGTTGGACGGAAAATTTCTTCCTGAACCTTACAAAATAAATATCTTTAAAATTTTTGACCATGCCGAGAGGCAGCGTCAGGCAGCCCGGATCTATTGATACCTTCAGCAAAAAGAAAAAGAAGTATAAAAGCAACGAAATAACTCCGCATAGCAGGGCCCAGTTTGAGAAACAAACAGTTACTCATCTGGTGAATATTTCCCTGCTTTCGTTGAGCCTGAGGCTCAGGTCCGTACTCTCAAAATCCACGACCTCTTCAAATCGTTTACATAAATTCAGAAATTAACAATAATAGAATGTAGATGTTACAAAACCTATGAAAAATAGAGCGAATTAGATTTGCAAAATTACTCTCAGGCTACAGGAGTCTGGGTAGCTGAGTCAATTTAGCTAAGGACCGGACGACCGGGATTCGATTCCCGAGAAAGCAAGAGATTTCTTTCTGTTCCACATCGTGCAGACTAGCTCTGGTGCCCACCCAGGAGACAATGAGAACTGGAGGTTCTTTCTCTGGAGGTAAGGCGGCCGGTTCGTGAAGCTGACCACTCACTTCTATTTAATGTCAGGATTAAGAATGGAGAAGCTATACCTCCACTCCCGCATATGTTCTAATGATGTAGTGCTGAACTGATTAAGTACGGGGACCGCGGTAGCGTAGTTGGTTGAGACACTATGCTACAAGCCTGAAGGTCAAGGGTTCGAGTCCCGATGAGATCGTTGGATTTTTTTTTTCAATTTACCTAATCCTATCTTGGATCCTGGAGTCAGCGCGGCCTCTTAACAAGAATGAATACCAGGAATTTCCCTGGAGGGTAAAGGGCGGCCGACGCGAAAGGCTGACAATATCACCACCATCTGTGAGCCCATTGTCTACAGAAAATGTGGGAGTCTCGACGTCTCAGAATCCTATGGATCTTCACGGACAGTTACAGGGACAGCTTTACCTTTACCTTTTACGGGGTAAGCAACTTTTAGGCGGAAGGCGCCACAGACGCTCATATAAACGGAGAGAGGAGTCTGAATCATATTTCTGCTGGTGATCTTAATGTTATCCACCCATCTTCTTTTCATCAAGGAATTGCAACCAATTGCGGTAAACAGAGGCCCATCTGACCCTCCTCCTGTTTGTCACGCAGTTGTGTCTAATGAGGAATAAAGGCTCTGTTGGAACAATCAAAGCATTACTGCTGCGAATCCAACAATAAGAATTGGCCTTCTTCAAATATAGAATATTTCTCTTAATGGATGCATCCGTAATAAGTCAAAGTGCACTATTCCTCCCTTCTCGCAGTGAGTAGTTAATAGTTAAGAGCCTTTACGACATGCTAGTTAAAACCAATCGTGGCTTATTCATCCGTAGAAATTGAATTTACTTTAAAAATAACGCTGTTTGTTTTTTTCCTTTTTCTATACGTATCAGTCATCGTCCTTGTCGCCCTGGCTTGTCTTCTTAACTCGTGGCTGTTCCAGACTATCCCAAAGACGGTAAGCGTTGTTAACTGTACTGTGGAGGGAAGCGCATGTTGATGCCGTGGACAAGTGGCCAACTTAGCACTGAAATGCAATCTATCCTTAACTTCGGGCAGACGTTTAATTTTTACCTGCAACTCGACAGAACCGAAAGTTCTTGCCGCAGACTAAAATAAACATTACGAAATTACTTAATTTGCAGAAAAAGGATATGACATGACAAGACGTTTCACAAGTATATTTGTTTTGTGAATTTGTATACCAGAAAACAAGGCATTTTTTAACTGGTTGTTAAGGTTTTTTAAGTACAGTAAACAGCTTTCAGGTTTCATGAAAAGAGGGAATTTCTTGAAAAGCTGCACAAATATAAGCTTCACACCAAGGACTCTACCCACAGAATGAAAAAAGGTAAATTTGTTCCTGTGCTGAACTAATTAGGCACTACGCCATGAAGGCGTGTGGGGGAGTTGATGCGTAGAGCCACATTTTTCTTGACTTCAGCACTAGTTGCAGAAGAGTAGTCAGCTTCACGCCCCGGCCGCTTTATCCCTTGGGGAAGAGTCTCTGGTACTTATTGGATAAGACGTTGGTTGGACCCCAGAGGCGGTCTGGACGACGTGGAAAAAAAATCTTGACCCTACCAGCACTCGAACTCCTACTCCTCGGTCGCTATCCCGACTCCACAGATTTTGATTTTAAAACACGTGTCCCACAATCAGGTCTTCGAACGCGTAAGTCAGTGAATGTCTGTACCACCTTCGCTGATATAAATGTTCGCATGTGGTAAATTTCGTTTGTCTCCTTGGAAGAGAAGGTTACGATCATGATTTTAGCCCTAAGATTCTGCGCATTCTGTAATTAATTCACGCTTCTCGTGAGGTTGTGGTCCTACGTTTACTGAGATTGGCAAGAAAGATTAAGAAATGTCACCCGTTTTATCTGTTATAAAATTTATGGAACGAAAGAAAATATTCTCTCTCTTCCGGTAGCCATAATCACGCACTTTGTGTGATAGAGCCCCGGAAGTTAGCGACTGCCACACAGGTAGCAATGCGGCCCCCCTCGCTTCATTAGCATTGCTGACGTGTCGCTGTCCGGGGGCGGATTAGTCAACACGGTCTCACATGCGCTTCGTGTTATAAGCGTTACTGGCTACTCGGATGTCATGCTCGTATTTATGGAATTGTTGTTTCAAACTTAGTCATACAGTGATCTCTCTCATTTTTCTACATTGAAGATGGAGGCATGTCGTTCCTCCGAAATATCAGTACACATGTACGATACTTTATGGTGTCATATCCCAGGAAACCAGTTCTTCACAGCCAGAACACAGAACCTCAAGTCACACTTCTTATCACGCATAACTGAAACCCAGTATTTTCTGTCTGTCATGGTTTATAATGCTATCCTCTTCAATGCAAGGACACACGGTAGTGTAGTTCGTCGAGGCACTATGCTATAAGCCGGAAGGTCGCGGGTTCTGTTCCCGAAGATGTCACTGGGTTTTTCATTTGACCTAATCCTTCCATCCGCACTATGACCCTGGGGCTTTGGGGTAAGATACCAAATTATTGATTCGGATCTGAATAGAGAAATGTCTAAACACAGAACAGAAATTACTAGACTGTAACTGCTCCAGTAAAACAACAGTGTAGCAGCAAGCCAGTCCGCCTCTGTGCGTGTGATTAAAATTAATATATTCCACACAAACTTCTCACTTGTATGTAATATTAAATTCGAGACAGTTGGGTTTTGTGACTTGCAGTATTAACGTTGCTAACAACGTCACTGAGAGTGTCGTGACGTAGGGGGAATAATAAGTCGCACATTTTCCAAAGGTTAAAATAATTTTTCATATTTTTACTACAGTTCGGTCATTAAGACAAAAATAGAAACACAAGTACATTCTTAACGCGTTTGTCTGAATTCTTTACGTTCAGATTATTTGCACAGAATTCTGGGTAAAATATTTTGCCTGAATCGACAGTTTCTTGCCTACAATTGAATTAAATAAATTATATTTTTAGGGATGTTGCTAATTTTAACGAACTTACTCAATTGTCTTTTTACACGACGTGAAAAAATTAGCGCATAATGGAAGGATTACATGTCTCGTCATCCTCAGTCCGTTTTATTATCGAAACTACATGACGAATATAGATTAAATTTGGTATTAAGCACAACAATATGCACATGCGATACCTCAGAGTACAGATACTACAAGCTGCGCACAACGTTATCATAATAATGATAAATTACACGCTTATGAGGAGATACATGCTGCAATGGTAGTGGTGAAAGTACGCCTCCCAATATGACAGGTTCTTAAAGAGCATAGAAGCCTACAATATACGAAGAAAAGAACATCAACAAACATGCGTAGACAGCTACAAACGTAAGGGCGGCCTGTGTTCTCTTCTGTTGGTTATGTAGACCATCTTGTAGACTGTTGTGCTGATAGCCGTCTAATATAATATAAAAATACAATATAGTATGCATATGGTGGCTAATAGTGGCCGAAGTATATAAAGGCAAACATTTATTTTCCCATATTAAACCTGTTCCACTTGGTGGACCCCACAACCTTTTCACGAATTAATAGTTTAAGGGCTCAAAATGTCTATTATAGACCCTTTTCAATTCCTCATTCACAGACCTGCCTAAGTTTCGATTCTACATAACCTGAGATAAGATAAAGTTGCCCTGTGCTTAACATATTAGCCACTACATCACGAAGACGTATGGGGAGTAGATGTATAGATCCACATTTGTTTCACCTCGGCACTAGTTAGAGTTGAGTGGTCAGCTTCACGCCCTGGTCGCTTTACCCTCGGGGAAAGAGCTCCAGGTACCCATTGGATAGGAGGCTAGATGGGCTCCAGAGGCGATCTGCTAAACAGTTGGTAAAGCATTGTTAAATAAACCAAGTTTCTATAAATTAAAACTATATATTTAGGTCTTCTTTTAAAGTATCCGGGGAGCCGGGATAGCTCAGTCGGTATAGCTACTGGCTACGGGCTGGATGACCGAGGGGTCGGAGTTCGAGTCCCGGTAGGGTCAAGAATTTTCTCTTTTCCACATATTCCAGACTGGCTCTGGGGTCCACCCAACCTCCTATCCATTGGATACCAGGGGCTCTTTCCCCTGGGGTAAAGCGACCGGGGCGTGAATCTGACCACTCACCTTCAGCCAGCGTCGAGGTCAAGAAAATGTACTATACAACCACTCCCCCATACGCCTACATGGCGCAGTACTTAATTAGTTAAGAACAGGGACAAATTTGCCTTTCTTTATCTGTAAAGTATATACTGCACAATTTACTTTGCGACCTCCGGACAGGTATTTTTTAAAACTCTATAATAATTCATCTTTTGGAAAGCTAACTCGACCCCTTGCCATTAGGAAGTTGTCATTCGGCGGAAAGCTTTTCTGTTTCTGTCTCACATGTCCTGAAAGAGGCCTAGTGGCAAGTGGTCTGCTCAGTCTTCAGATTCGAATACTTACAGAAGAATAAGCTATTTTGCTTTTTTCTTCTTTAGCACATAAAAGCTAATGCCAGTATCTCTTGATCACATATCATTCAAACAAACTTCTTATAATTTTGTCATATCTCATTAAGAATTTGGATTGAAGAAATATAAGAAATATATGATATTATATATCATGCAAGCAGAACTACCCGCTCGTTGTCCGGGATACAGTTGTTTTCCTTTCAGGATCATACTGTAGGCCTTTAGCAGTTAAAAACTTCAGAAAGGAATAAGGCTCAGTTTTAGAAAATGAATCCATACAATATGGGGAAGGGATTTCTATTTAAAGTTCCAAACGCTTGCAAAATCTACTCCAATACGCGACTTACACATCGTTTTAACAGACGAGACTACCGTAAATATTGGCAGGAGTATGCATTAAATTTCATATCCCTCGCCGTATGTTAAGAAATAATGTAATGCCCTGTCCGCGCCAGTTGCAATAAGTTTGCAGAAATGCCAAAAGTGGCGCCACTTTGCGTTTAATGTTTAGAAAGAATTAAATATATAAGTTGATTCTGGACGTTTTTCAAACTACAAGTTGAGAGATTCCCAGTTCGCGAATGCAACGGCCATGGGCACATGGGCGAATCATCTTTTGGCAGGCGGCCATATGCGCTCGCATTTGTGTTTCGATGTTACTTGTACCTTAATATTGTGTTATGGCGCCTGAAAGCGGAGCCATAGTAGACGTTTATTGCTAGGCAACGACTCGGTAAACACGTTACCGCTGCAACGAATAAGCGAGCAACAATCGGGGTATTATTGAGCTATAACGATGGAAACGGTATCTTCTGTTGAATCCGCCTCGATGCCAACTGAGACAGAATCGAGGGAGTCTCTTGAGATAGTAGTTGAAGATGTTTGGACTGACAAGAAATGGTAAGAAAAGGTGAGAAGACTTCATGTGTGTTGTAATTACACTGAAACTGGTATAATTGTTGTGTTGAAATCCGTTGCCAGGATACGACTAGTGAAGACTGGGAACCGTAGTGTGCGTGTGTGTGTGTGTGTGTGTGTGTAATGGTGAACTGTAAAGTTTGTAGATCAGCTGTAGCGCTGTATTACTTGCACTTAACGAGTTGAGTGTATAAGTGCAATAAATCCAGTCGTCCAATCCACGCTCCGTCTAATAGTCACATACCTCACATACGTGACAGTATCTTTGTATTATTTCGCCAGTACGAAACGGAACAACGGTTTTATCTTACGGTTCTTTTCTCGTACCTCTCACAGTTTACGGAACATGGCAGCATTAATTAATACGCAGACACTTTAAGAGAATACTCATGCTCGTGAGCAGTTCTTAGGCCCTGGACAACTAATGATGCAGTTGCATTTTTGCATAGAAGGTGGCGCAGAAGCCCGTCGGCCGTCCAGCCCCTGGTCAGTCGCTATACCGACTGCGCAATCCCGGCTCCCTGCAGTATGCACTGAACAAAATCCTAACCAAATGTACACAAAAAGAAAACACTCAACAATGGCTAGCCGAAAAACAGCTCAGTTCACTCGGCAAGCGTGAGAATGGCGCCAGGAAGTCATTGAATCCTGATGTCATCTAGCATGTTTTTTTTCCCCCTTGGCACTACAGCCCCAGTGGGCCTAGGCCTACCTCCATGAACTTCTCCGTACACTTCGGTTTTTCTAGATCTTACACATTCGGTAGGACACTTTGGGCGGGTGATCAGCTCGTCGCAAGGCCTCTACCTGTAGACAAACACAGAAAAACGCACACATACATCCATGCCCTGAGTTGGATTCGAACCCACGATCCCGGCTTCCGAGCGAGCGAAACAGTACACGCCTTAGACCGCTTGGCTACCGTGACCGGCCATCTAGCATATACTGGGAATAATATACCTTTTTCGCTTTGCCCAGAGTACTCTCATTGCCCGGCCCTCCCCTATGGATTCCAAAATCAGTGTGAACAGTGAAATTAAAGCTGAATTCGCGTTACTGATAATCTCGCGTCTCTGAATTTTCAGTGTCTTTCTTTGATCGCCGAAATTTTACGAAATGAAGTAATTTTTTTTTAGGAAACTACTACTTTTTCTACAAATTGCGCTTTAAAATAAAGATTTGAAAGAGAATTTGACCCTTGGGCCTGCTTGAGAAATCATTGTTGTGTTCGGGGTGAAGAGGGGGTACCCTCTAATGGTTAATATGGCTGAAATAGACCCCCTGAACCTCTGTGGGTTGCACTGTTTCTTCAAGTGTACCAACATTCATGGAAGCTTGCGCCTGTCTCACTGTAACATAAATAGTAATGACTTCGCCTCCCTGTCTATCGCTTAGCCACCCTTCACCCCCCTCCCAACCGCTTAAATTAACCAGCTGTGGTCCTATGCTGGCGAGGTTGTACCTGCTTCGCGGAATAGGGTGAAATCTCCTGTATGGGGCTCAGTAAGTCCCAAGACCTATGCTAGTTTATGTGCTAGAGCTATGTTAGGGTAATTATAATTGGTCTTAAGCTTGAATCGTTGTTGGTTTGGGATGGGGGAATGAGAAGGGGGCTGTCTATAGTTTCAATCCTAAACCATCAGGCCCGCAGAACTGTAGCGCTTCTTGCAGAACCAGAACGCCGTGAAATTGATTGCACGGAAGCAAAGCACGTTTAAGTCAAAGGAAAAAGAACAGCGTTTTGGGGAAAGGGATGCAGGACTTGCTGTCACACCGATTTCAAGTTTTTTTAAGATAAAATGAAACCGCTAAATTATTAGAAACTTGTTGTCTCAGCATTACGTAAATTGTTCACTCTATAGAGTCTACAGAGTATTGCTCTGTCTTCGAAATGGAAAGGATTACGAACGTTTCGGTGTATGTCGCTGCCTTCTTCAGGTCTAAATAGTAAAACTTGTTGTTTTGGAGGAACTTGCTGCTGTCTTCAAAGTTTAACTTTTGTCACTTACTTACTTACTTACTTACTTACTTACTTACTTACTTACTTACTTACTTACTTACTTACTTACTTACTTACTTACTTACTTACTTATGCAGCTGAGCCCTTCTTGAGAAGAAGCCAAATCTGCAGCTACTCAAGAATTTCCCAGCATTTCATGGAACCCGATGGTTCATTTCCGAGTGCACAAGAGCCCTCCACTGGTCCCTATCTTGAGCCAGATCAATCCAATCCACACCATCCCATCCTATGCATATAGGACATTGTGGGAACTTTTATCACACATGTCGAAATGTTGAAATTATCTTTTCGGAGAAACTTTTTGCTTCCTTTAGGATTGACTGGTAAATATTGACGTTTAAGAGAAATTTCCTGCCTCCTTCAGAGTTGAACCGTTATCATATCGAACATATCAAACTGATAAATATTACGGACACTTCAAGGAAATTTGCTGTCACTTTCACGCCGATGGGCGATTGTCGCGTGGTGTCCAAGTGGTAAACATTACAGAAAAATAAATTAGATAAATCAAAGGTATGTACTGCCTCCAGAAGACTACTTCTCGACCCTGAAATTACAGGAGTTGCGTAGCATAAATATTTTTACTTTTTACCTTACTTTTTTCTTAGAATGTTACTGGATGAATATTCGGGAGCCTTAGTGAAGGTAAACGTATTCCTGTAACAGGCAGTGGAGGCCCATAGGGCTGTGAGATGTTGAGGTTCCCACATTATCTAGGCAATCGGCTCACAGCTGTAGGGTTGTCAGCCATATGCGCCGGCGGCCCTTTAACCCTCAGGAAGAATCCTGGTACTCATTTCTGTCAGTGTCTGAGTCGACTCCTGGACCATAGTGGGACTGGAAGGATTAGCCAATTGAAAGAAATCCACCTTATTGGGACTCGGACACACAACCTTCCGGCTTGTAGCATAGTGCCTCAACCAACTACGCTACCGCGTGCCCCCCCCAAGAGACTCGGAGTAGAAATAATTATAAGCCACTCTATGAATGTGTTCTCCCATGTGAATGTATGAGGGATCTTTTTCTACTTCTGTGATTCTTTCATTGAATTACAGATTTTTAATGAGCCACAAGTCTTCTACAAAAGATTCCATCTTGTGGTGTGTACGAGTACTTTGACATATTTCACGAGAACGGAATTTCGTTTCCGTGACCGTAATATGTTACCGATGGATCTGTCCGGAATGCCTTTTGTGTCCTTAGTGTTAACTGGAGGCATCGTATTAGGAATTCTTATGTGCAGCGCTTATTTTTACGTTCATATTGCATAGGATAGGTCAGGTTATTTTTACGAGACTTCGTCGTCCAATATAAACGCTACTTTGAATAACATATCTGTACAAACATGTAACAAACAGTGTTCGGAAGTAATATCTGTCCAATTTTCCTAAGGATGAAGGTGAAGAAATTACAATTTATGGATGTGTATATGTATGTGAATTGTCACTTGTTATTAAAGTAAGCAAACTTTCGGACTTTCTTACGATTTTAAACCAAATGTTAGTATACTTACTTACAAGTATAAACTTGCTCTATAATGCAGAGCCATCTGTGAGAAGCTGGTAATTGCTTATTCAATGAAAAAATTCTCTGCATTTCATGGAATCCAAAGTTTCATTTCCGTTTCCAATTTGAGGCTCTCACAGCGGTCACTGTGAAAATTACTGTTTTCTGAGACGTAATGCCATGTACGTACTCTGGTAGAAATTCACTGGGGTTTCGGAGGAACGTACTGCCTCTATCTTCAGGACTGAAGAATAAGAGAAGCATGAAACATGCAGAAAGCAAATATTTTATGGAGGCAGTCTGTTCCTCCAAAACATTGGTGAAGTACTACCAGACTGCACGGCCGTACATCCCAGACAGTAGTACTTCTCATTACCGTTTTCACAAATGTCCGCTACTGGGTATTATCCTGAGTCAGACGAATCCAATTAATAAATCATCCCTGTCTGTTCACGACACGGTGAACAACAGCATGATTTAGATACGTGCCATTTAGAAACAAAGATGTAGAGAGAGAACGTGGAAGGGGGAGGGGGAAAAGGATTCAGTTTTACTCGCCTCTCGTTTAAAAGACAAGCAATATGGCTCAAATGGCTGTGCTTCCTAGACTTCTGAGCTGGAGGTGTTTGGTTCGAACCTCAGCCGAGACTCGGAATATTATAACCTCAATTTGAAATAAGGCCACGACTGCTTCCTTCTATACCTTTTTCACTTCATTCTTTATTATTTAATCATTTCAAGATTTATATTGTCGTTAGTCACCAACAGGATAGTTGAATAAAACATAAATAAATAAAAATATATATTGGGTATAATATTTGGCTTCTTCCTCTTGGTAACAAATATTCTTGTTTTTCTGTCTGTCAGGGCGAAGTAAACACGGCTGTCTGTGCTCTAATTCTTACTTGTCTAATAATAATATTTAGTATTATTAATTACTATTAATTAATAAATTAATGCCGGTCAAGGTAGCCGAGCGGTCTGAGGCATGTACTGTCTTCGTTCGCTTGGAAACCGGGATCGTGGGTTCGAATGTCACTCAGGGCATGGATGTTTAGTATGTGTGTGTGCGATTTTCTGTGTTTGTGTACAGGTAGAGGCCTTGCGACGAGCTGATCACCTGCCCAAGGAGTCCTACCGAATGTGTAAGATCTAGAAAAACCGAAGTGAACGGCCTAGGCCCACTGGGGCTGTAGTGCCAAGGGGAAAAAATAAATGATTAAAATGAATTAATTAAAAATGAAACTAAAATTAATAACATATTTATTTTTTATTGGCGTTAAATGTTTCTCCACTCTCCTCTCCGCTTTTTCAGTTTCTTAATCCTATACACAGCCGGTAGGACTCCTTGGACGGGGGATCAGGCCGTTGCAAGGCCGCTACCTACACACAGAACAACACAAATACAGAATAAAAGCACACTAAAACATCCATGCCTCGAGTGGGATTTGAACCCACAATTCCATTGTTCGAGAGGGCGAAGACGGTTCATGCCTTAGAACGCGCGGCCACTGTGGTCTTCACATTGAGGATATGGCACCCCAAAATTTACTCCAGTTGTTGACTCAATTACTGCATTAATATTTGGTGACGAGTACAGATCGCGACACGCACTTCTGTATGCAGTTTTGTCTTCATCACCCCCCCCCTTCCATATTACGTACAAATGCCGATCTCTGCGTTCTACTCTTAGATTCGCCGAAATTGATTCCCCCTAAAAATGATGCCGAAAATGTCATACTATTCCCATATGTAGAACTACAGTAATTGAAATTGGTAAATATGAGCACGGGGACCTCACATCTTGACTTTACGTCAGTGTCAGCATTTTTTTAATTAATTTGTTTCTGTTACAGTATTTTATTAATGTAATGACTCCGAATTGCCATTAGTGTCCGAATATCCGTTGGGGAGAATGAATTTTTCACTGTAATAATCACAGTGAGCCATATTTGGTCGTCTATTTGTTGTATTGTATAACAAGAGTCGGTACTTCTGCCGAAAATGATTTAGTTTCTCGCGTGCAATTCTTTATTGTTTAATTCCTTTCTTAGGAAAGAGCTTTGTACTTCTTCCAATATTTCCGTAGGTAGGAAGGATTGAAAGAATCTTAATAATAGGTCTGTCAGTACAAGGGCTGAGAGACTCCTATGGCGAACCTACTGTTGCAGTTTTGTCTCAACTCTCAACCCACACGCAATAAAGGAAAGTTAATTTTTTTGCTCTGTATTTTCATTGGTTGTTGTTTCTGAAGCGCCTGTGTCGCCGTGCAGAATAACTGGCAGAAATCTTTTAACGCACGCTTTTGAATGTTGTCATAATCTGTTAAACAAACACACGATTCCATATACCGGAGATGAATATATATATATTTTTATCATAAACTCAATTCTTTTGTGTTTTCATTCCAGTGAAGGGAAAAAAATATTAATTCGGGAAATCAACAAAACTCACACAATGGAGTCCAATCCCTTTTTAAAATAAAAAATTGAATTTCAGATACAAAAAGAGTTGCGTTGACACCCACTTGTATGATCTGTGGCTGAAATCAACATTAATCTGGTTACATTTAATTTGTTAAATTGTAGGCCGACATTGTCGGACGGACGGACGTTCGGCCCCCGGGACGTGGCAAGAATAACACGACTTCATTTGATTATTGTGAAAGACATGGAACTGAAATCAAAATGGCTCAAAAGGTCCATCGATTTTTTTTATATATTAAATAGAGTGAATTAAATGTAAAATTGACCATGCAACGAGGTCTGCTTTCTCTGGCGTTGCATTCCGGCTTCTGTCACTGCTGAATGACGGTGTAAATGGGTGCGAAACTTGATGTCTCACATTGTGAGAAGAACTTCTCATCGCAGTTGTGAGCGATGACACTGAATTAAAGACGAACTTATGTAAATGATTTTAGTCTGTTGAGATCACAGTCAGCGAGACGTTTCGAAACTCCAACTGTGGTTCCACACTTGGCGAGGGGGGGCACCTGTAGAGTGAGGATATTTTGGGAACAAGATGCTGAGGGGAAAAATTTTGAAACCAAAAGGACGGAAATAACAGGCGAATGAACAAAAATTCATAATAAAGGGTTTCATGATTTGCAATTTTGAAATTAAAAAGAATATGATTGGATATGCTCGTAACGTGCATATAAGTGACGTTTTAATATTGGCCATACATGGGGGACCCCATGGTGTATGACTACATCCGTGAGGTACTTGACTTTATGTGCATGTAATGTATGTATGTAAAGTAAAGGAATCCCTGTAACAGGCCGTGGAGGCCCATAGGGTTGTGAGACATTAAGGTTCCTACATTTTCTAGACAATTGGCTCATAGATGGCGGTAAGGTTGTCAGCCTTACGCGCCGGCCGCCCTTTACCCCCAAGGATATTCCTGGTACTCATTTCTGTTAGAGACTGAGTCGACCCCAGGACCAGAGTGCTGCTGGAAGGATTAGGTCAATTGAAAAAGAATCCAGTGACCTCATTCAGATTCGATCTTGCGACCTTCCGGCTTGTAGCATAGTGCCTCAACCAACTACGCTACCGCGGGCCTCCATGTATGTATGTATGCATGAATGTGCGTATGTCTGTTACGAATTTCTAATTCCACAGTAGTTTTCACATACTTCCATATGTTACAGCTCTGTGTTCGAAACTGTGCCATCTGGTGGATATAGATGTAAACTAATTCATTGTTTAAGGGAGA
>NW_019725843.1:322854-335660 GCF_002891405.2 Cryptotermes secundus
TAAAAAGAAGAGGAAAGAGGTGTGAAAAGAGTGTAGGAAAGGGGGGGGGGGGGGAAGAAGGTTGAAGACACGAGAAAATGATTCGCTATTGAATTTTAACGGGCTTTGAGCTGGAAATATTGAACTAGGCCTGCAGTATTGTTTTATTGCTAGTGGGATGGGTCTAAGTCCCTTGTACTGCGGCTACTTCTGGCCTGTTGTACCAGCCCCAGATGATAGATGAGGGTGATTGTGGAGCAATTGGTGGAATGAAGATTGGCAGGGGAAACCGAAGTACTCGGAGAAAGCCTGCCCCATCGCCACTTTATCCATCACATATCCCACTTGACCAGACCCGAGATCGAAACCGGGCCTCCGCGGCGGGAAGCCAGCGACTAACCGCTTGAGCTATGGCGCGGCCTCTAGGCCTGCAGTAAGTAGGATATGATTTTATAGAGCGGATTGACTGCCTCAGAATTAGATTATAGGAAGGAAGTGCCTGTGAGTGAGGGAATGAACCATCTGGGTACGTGGGAAGTAAAGACATTCTTACATATGCGAATGTCAGTTTCTGAGGAGAACTTGTGTGCTTTAGTGTTGGAGCGTTCGAATATTATTGCCATGCAGACCATTTTTGGCGCGATGCGCGACATCTCATATAATGATCGCCGTAATGTATCATTCGTTTGTGGTACAGGAGTTGAGAGTGTAGCATGTAGACCCGTTGCTAGGCAACGACCGCGAAACAAACAACGAGACAACAGCCGTTGCTAGGCAGCGGTATGGTCGCAACAGTGAAAGTAGTTCTGGAAGTGGTGTTTCCTATGTGGTCCACTCCAAGATTATACGACTCTACCGACCTAGTTCAGTTCCGTTAGTGTGTGCAGTGCAGTTGAGTACCGTGGAATGGAGCAGTTGGTTGGTGAGTGAGTTAGAGGATTCTTGCGGTTCAGTTGTTGTAAGCTGTTGCTGTTAGAAGCTGGTAGCTCAGGCACAGGGACAGTTCGGGAACCCAAAGGAAGGGGAACATCCGCCGTTGGAAGCCGTTACCAGACAACTACTTGTGAATACACAACAGACTGAGAAGACTTAGTGTGTGCTGTAGTGACCTGCAAGCGTGTGAATTAGCCATAACGCTATATCTGCTTGTAGTTACGATCTGTAAGTGGTCAGTAAATGCAATTGCCAATCCAAGCCCCTTCTGTAGTCAATCATAAACGTGACAATGTTTTTATGTATTTGATTTGACTTTATCTCGAGTCTGAGATGTTTTATCTTCATTGTTTTTTTTTGTTTTTTTTTTTTTTAGATTTTTACTGGCCCATATACCGCCTGTTTCATTGTCATTTTGTGACACAGTATGTGTTTATGCTGTTATTGAGCCTTTAACGAAGTGTTACAAAAATTTACAGTCTAACACATGCCTACCTTTAATTGATTTTTATACTGGATTCAACAAAAAGTAATCTAGTTCTGAATTTTATCCAAGCACATATGGCCATCGCTAGCGGCGAGCTTCCGCACACAACACAATATTGTTCAGAACTACTCAATTCTGTTATAGAGCGGAGGGGGTGAAGAGTGGACCAATAAAGTCAATGTTATAATTTTTAATAACAGTTGGTCCATACGTTGGAGGTTTGGATCCACAGTCGGAGCTTCTAAGCAAGGCTGACGACATATAAGAGAAATAGTTACTTTTCTATTTAAGGAAAGCTGAGAACATTTTCAACTACGATCACTCTATTAGACACGTGGATAAAGCGAGACCTAATATGCATATAGACATTTGGTTCTAACTCGTATATCTTATCAGTTACATGGAGCTGTTTTGTTTATTTGGTTCGTTGGATCGACAATGTCATTTTGGTTCAGATGTGTTGTAAAATGTCTGAAATTTTTGCTTAGCTTTATTTACGTACGAAACTCGGCCCAGGGGCCGGTTTTCTTCAGACGTTCCTAGAAACTCCTGAGGCTGTAGGGGAACTATTGGGGCAGTACCTTAAAATAGCCCATGACAGCTTCTTTCACGCCCTCTCCAATTCATATCTAACGATTTACTTTACCATTCCTACACTGAGACCACTGGAAGAGGCCCCATGTATCTGCCTCTCCACATCCCCTTGAGCTGTTACTCTCCCTTCTCCAGCAAACTTCCCTATATCCCTCTTTTTCCCTTAACCAATCTGTTATAGTGATAACGATGTGATAATCTTCCTTTTTTATTGCTAGTGGGGTGGGACTAAGTCCCTTGTACTGCGGCCAGTTCTGGCCTATTGTATCAGCCCCAGATGATAGGTGATGGTGATTGTGGAGCAATTGGTGGAATGAAGATTGGCAAGGGAAACCGAAATACTCGGAGAAAACCTGCCCCAGCGGCACTTTATCCACCACAAATCCCACTTGACCAGACCCGAGATCGAACCCGGGCCTCCGCGGTGGGAAGCCAGCGAAATAAAATGTAAATAACATTAAACAAGGCGAAGATCTGATTTTGCAACGCGTTAGAGAGTCGCACGTCGCTAAATATCTAACTCTATGGAGTTGAGTCATTCTTGAGAAGCCACCAGTTGCTCAGCTGCTACGGTGTTCCAAACATTTTGTGGAACCCGAAGGTCCATTACTACGTTCACAAGGATCATCCGCTGGTCCCTACCTAGCCAGTTGAATCCAATCCATGTTACTCTATTTAAGGTAAACAGTAAAGCTATCCCTGTAACAGACCACGGAGATCCTTAAAGGTACAAGACATCGAGAATCCCACATTTTCTCTAGACAGTCGGCTCACAGATGGCGGTGAGGTTGTCAGCCTTACGCGCCGGTAACCCTTTACCCCCAAGAATATTCCTGGTATTCATTTCTGTTAGAGGCTGAGTCGACCCCAGGGCCATATTGAGACTGGAAGGATTCGGTCGATTGAAAAGTCCAGTGACCTTATTGGGATTCCAACCCGTGACTTTCCGGCTTGTAGCTAGTGCCTCAACCAACTACGCTACTGCTTGCCCTAAGATACGTCTTAATAATATTGTCCCACCTACCCCTACGTGTTCCCAGTGGTCTCGTTCCTTATGGCTTTCCCACCAGAACCCTATATGAATTCCTCCTATCTCGCTTACATGCTACATTTCTACATTGACTTGATCATTGAAATTATAATTGGCGAGGAGTACGAGTTATGGACCTCCTCATTATTGTGCATTATTTTATCTCCCCTTCGGTCAAAATATTCTCCTCAGCTCCCTCTTTTCAAACACCTTCATTCTGTATTCTTCCCTTAATGTCAGAGACCAAGTTTCACACCCATTCAAAGCTAATAGATTCAGTTAGCATGCGTGATTCTTGTAGACATGTTAAGCGGCTTCCACAAGTTGAAAGCACCAAGCAGAACATGATGAATGTACGAGGTTTGCGCCCTCCATAGACGTCATATATGTGAACAGTCTGCTCTGTGACGGATGTTGATGTGAGGAAGGAAGATTACGTCCACCAGATGCCTTTCACCTATATACACCATGTGGTACTTTGCTTGTAGGAGCACCCATTACACTGATTAAGAGTTCCTGTTTTTGTCTGGAATTCCTCAGAGATTCATGACCCCATTCGACGCCTCGACTTTAATATCGCCGCAGGTTGCCTTCCCGTTATATGTTTTGCTTCCTCATGTACGTCGTGTATGTTATATGAGGAAGTATTGTTGTGATGAGGAAACTGATATGGTCTCTTTGAGTGATGTACACGTTGTCATCTCCCCTAAATGCGAAAAAATGGTTTGGAATGCAGTCTGTGCTACACGTTTCTTTTATTCCTTATTTAACTCTTTAAAGACCGAATTTCTTCCAAATGATATATAAAAATTAGCCCGTACCTCACAGGAAACATATTACGTCTCCGCTACAAAGACCAGCCAGTCAATGCTGTTAGGGAAACAATCGCTATTTACTGTGAGAACCATACGAAACACACAAACACATTATGTTGTCATATTGCAGAGATTTTGGTGCACGCGGTAGCGTAGTTGGTTGAGGTACTATGCTACAGGCCAGAAGGTTCGCGGGATCGAATCCCGATGAGGCCATTGGATTTTTTCAGTTTACCTAACCCTTCCAGCCTCACTATGACCCTGGGGTCGCCTCAGCCTCTAACAGAAATGAGTACTAGCAATATTCTTGGACGTAAAAGGCCGCCGGCGCGTAAGGCTGACAACCTTACCGCCGTGTATGAACCGATTGTCTAGAAAATGTGGGAACCTCAACATCTCACAACCCTATCGACCTCCACGACCTGTTACAGGGATACGTTTACTTTTTTACTTTTTGCAGAGTTTTAGTATGTTAAAGCGTGTGGTACATATAGTAACCACTGAAAATTACAGGTTTATGGGTTTATCCTACACAGATCGGTGCCCGCTGAATATGAATGTGGTAGCTCCAAAAATAGATGCCCTTCAAATATGCGCAAAGAATCGAATTGGCGAATTTCTGGAAAAGTGCACAAACAACACTGATTAACTTATGGCGATCATCTGACTGAATAAAACTGCGTATGTTGAGCCTTCACGGAACGGACGAATTCGCTATTGTTCGGTATCCAGTAATCAGCTATGTTGTGCGGAGCAACATTATATTTTATTTCGAAGGGAACGTAATGAAACTCGGTCGTGTAAGCTCAGTGTCTCTGCGACCAAATTTCCATGTAGAAACCCCTATGAGATACCATCCAGTCGCCAGCTTCATCCCCGACACACTGACTAATGTGAGGGCTATATGAATATAAGAAGTCCTCCCAAAAGTAATTAACCCTGAAGATGGCAGCTGCATACTTTGTGGAAACTTTTGGAAACCCCCCAGTATTTGATGCAGCTTACTCCTGAAATCAAAGGGAAATAAGTACAGTGTGGCCAAGTGTGGTGTTCATAACCGTAACAATAGCAACTAAGCGACTATCAAGTTCTCACTCTGCTTCGCGAAGTTCGTGTTCCTTCTTCAGTAAACTACAGGAAATTGTATATTAAATGTAATTCTATATAAGAAGTCAAATGCATTGTAAGATGTGACATCTTGCAATTTTGTAGATCGTTACCGACGTTTCGGTGGAATTTACTGCCTCAATCTTCAGGGTCCTAACCGAATGTCGCTGTCGAGTGAGTAGAAATTGTAATTTGTATTCGGAAAAGAGGAGTACCGGGTACCATGAGCCTGGTTAGTTTAGGATTTGGGTTTATTCCCTGCAGGTAAATGCCGGTTTACTACCTTACACTAGGTCACGGTCCCTTCCTTCTACATCCCTTCCACTTCATTATTTATTAATCCTTTAATGAGGCATTGTTTTTGTTAAGGTTACTTACAGCGTTCTTATATAAATTATAAAAAAATAAATGTAATGTTTTACTCTTAAGATGGAGGCAGCATGTTCCTTCGAAATGTCTGTAACGGTATACCAGACTACACGGCGTCTCATCACAGAAGATACTAAATTTTTTAGTTACCGCTGCGAGATCGCCAAAATTTGCAGGTTGTTCTTTTAAATTCTTGTTGTTCGCCTCTTCTGTTTTATCACAGGTAATTTTATATTTATCTGGTATTCTATATTCTCCGTGGCATAAACGTTTTCTGATAAGGACTTGTTCCCATTTTGTCCAGGATCGTTAGAGGCAAACGTAAATTATAATAATCTCTGTCTCAGTTTATCCCAGAAAGACCGAAGTTTTTTTCAAATCTTCTTTGTCATGTTCTTCTGCTTCTCTTCCATAGACTTCATAAGTTCATTCTTCTGTATATTTTCTCTTCTCTTCTCTTCTCTTCTCTTCTCTTCTCTCCTATTTCTTGTTCTGTTAATCCCTCCACTCTCTCCCTCTCTGTTCTTAGAGTGCTTTTTATTTGTCATATATTTTCACTGTACTTTGCCTCCTTTACATCATCTTACCTTTAAACTTCTACTGCTTTTTTCCCTTTCTTCCTCTCTGTTTTTGACCCTTCCTTTCATGTTTTTGTTTTTAACATTCTCGCAATCCATCATCGTCTCCTTGTTTTGTCCTTTATTTTTCATTAATATTGTCACGTGTTTCAATGACTAAGACGCGGGTATGAATTGCTGAATCGGTGAGTAGGTGAATCACTGATCCTAACTACAATTAGTCCTTACACTCTCAAGATTACTTTAACTATAGCACACGTAACGTCACACACTAAGTCTTCTAATTCTTCTTCTGGCCACACTGTTGTTCTCTTGGAACTTAGGAACTCAAGTGAAGTGAATTCCCATTCCCATATTCTCTCATATCCTCCCGGCGCGGACCACGCACAGAAAACACAGTTTTATTGTTGCGTAGTGCAGACCACATAGAAAACAAGTCACGTGATAAATATCTCGCCAGTACATTGGCGCGCTGTGTGTTGCCTAGCAACGAGCTATAAACATTCGTCCTATTGTTGCGTGAACTTAAGCGAGAAGGTGTTTATCGCGCCGTTTCCTGGCTATAAATGTTGCAGTATGATCCGTGCAATTTGGCATACAAAGTCCGAAAGGGTTATGCCCTGTGTGGCTCATGTAAACGCAAGTTGGAACATGTCCAAACGTGCTTGGGTACATGAGTTTGCCTGACTCGACACGCTGCGGCCATTCCGGGAATTAAATTATCGCGCCTTGTACAGCTTTACATCCCCGGAAATTGGCCTTAAAACACACAATTAAATCTTCTAAATAGGACACAGTTGTGCT
The DNA here is from genome assembly GCF_002891405.2 of Cryptotermes secundus. Classification (NCBI taxonomy): domain Eukaryota; kingdom Metazoa; phylum Arthropoda; class Insecta; order Blattodea; family Kalotermitidae; genus Cryptotermes; species Cryptotermes secundus. The sequence goes on from NW_019725843.1 coordinate 329,551, forward strand.
AGGCACGAGATTAGCTTCAAATAATATAGTTCAGTTATTTGCTGATAACAGAAAGCATCATGAAGGATTTGAAATCATGTTACTGTTACGAGCAGTAGCATGGACTGCTTGCAAAGTTTGGTTAAATCGATAATCGCGTTTATTACCTTTCCTCTGGTCTGACTGACCAAAAGTTTGTGGTACTATCGGGTTAATTCGTGGATGATATAACCAGCATCAGAGGCAGGGTAGCCAGCCGTCACTATAAAACGCAAAATTCCTGCCCCCCTCTTCCTGTCGTGTTTGCCAGCTCGGTCCATCAGAGGCTGATTGTGTTTCCCATATAACAATCATATAACTTTCCATGGAACCTCCATACAGATTGCCATAATTATGTTTGCCTGTGTTATGTACCATCCTCCCCATACACGGCTATCAAGTGGAGCTCTTATACGGTACACACAGTGTCTAGTGCAAGACTGACACAACGCACAATAATGTTGCATGAAGCAAGCAGCCACATTTTATACGCGTCAATACAGTGTATTTGCACGCCTTTCCATAACACGGTAATGAGGTTCTCTGCAAGGAGCATATATCATTAAGTAATGTTCTCCCCACACACGTTGCAGCCGGGACGTTTCGGTCGGTCTAAGGCATGAAGTGTCTTCACCCGCTCGAACACTGGGATCGTGGGTTCCAGTCCTACTCTCGTGGAACTGTGTGCGTTTATTCTTTGTGTTGTTCTGTATGTAGGTAGCGGCCTTGCGACGGGCTGAGTCCCGTCCAAGGAGTCGTGCCGTCTGTGTAGGATCAAGAAACTAAAAAAGGGCCAAGGTCCAACAAAGGGCAGTAGAGCCATAATAATAATAATAATAATAATAATAATAATAATAATAATAATAATAACAACAACAACAACAACTAGAGGCTGGACAACCATTCATTTAGTGGCGAGGTTAAGAGTGCCTCAAATTATACCTCCACTCCTCCATACATCTAACAAGCGGGGTCGCGTAGTGATAACTCTCTACACTCATATTCAGTAGGTGGTCGATTCGAGTCTCGGCCGGAACACCTGCTGTCCTCTTTGGTTTCCTCAGTCCCTCCAGACAAATTATGGGATAGTAACGCGATTAGACTACTGCCGCTTGTTTCCGTTTCATCATTCATCAGTCATCCTATCGTTCCACGCTACATAGATCTATTTATTTGTGGGTTGTTTAACGATGAGCTGTGTAGTCCAGGTACAGATACACTGACCCAGCACGCATGCCTCCATGCTGTTATGATTAATTAAGCACACGGATAACATTATTTGAAGTGAGGTAGCTCAGTAGGTACAGTGCTGTCTTCTGCTGGCTGGACAAACAAACAAAACAAATTCCGTGGCCTGTAGTCCTCAAGCGAACTACACCGACCGAACGACCGCCCCTTGTCGGTGAAGTTATTGCCAACTTTAGCTGATAGAAGGTGTCACGTGGTCAGCACAACGGTTCCCCACGGCAGTTAATCTCTGTTTTCTAGACCGGAGCTGCTGTTTCCTTGAAATATCTACTCAGTTATCCTCACGAGGCTGAGTGGACCCCGTTCTAGACCCACTACTTCTCAGAAAATCTGGTAGCGCTGGGAATCGAACCCGGACCTCTGGATCTGTAGGCAGGAATTCTGACCACTAGATCACAGAGGCTGGCTGGACAACGGATGAATAATGTGGTACTCACGGTAGGAGGAAGAGGTTGTTTTCTTCTGCATAACGTCCAGACCGGCTCTTGGACTCCCCCAGCCCTGTGTCCAGTGGGCACTGGGAGACTTGCCCCGGGAGTAAATCTGCTGGAGATTGGTTGTATATCTTCATGGCGTGGTGCTTGATTAAGCACAGAGACGACACCTTTTCATAATAATAATAATGATATGGCCTATAGACTCGCTACTAAGCAGTGACTCTATAAACATCGGCCATTACTAGGTAACGTCCGCAACATTCACTCACGCAACAATAGAAGAACGAGGCTTTCTATCTGGTCTGCGCCGCGACTGTTGCTATGCAATCATGACGTAAATACACCTCTATAACAATAGAGACTGTGTTTTCTGTTTATGGTACAAGCAGGAAGTCGCATATTCGATTCCCCATGAGGTCATTAAATTTTTTAATTTACTTGAGCCTTCCAGCCGCATTATGGCCCTGGGGTCGACTCAGCCCCTAACAAGTGATTACCAGGAATCTTTCTGGGAGGTAAAGGGCGGCGGGCTGCGAGTAAGGCTGACAACCTTACCGCTATCTGTTGTGCCGATTGTCTAGAAAATATGGGAGCCTCTACGTCTCAAAATCGTATATGCCTCCACGGACTGCTGCAGGGATAGCTTTACCTTTTTTTACCTCCCACCTACGTGGTTACACGACCTTACATAAGAAAATCAATGAGCTATCCGATACAGTAATCCTGGCACCCATCATATACTGAAGACGGAAGAGCTTACTGACGATGACGTAAGGATCTCTGGCACTATCTGAAGATAGTACAATAATATTGCTCTTCAGTTTTGATAATCTTTTGTTCTGTTTCTGTTGCAGGATCCTGCAAAGAACCGGTGCCTTACCAAAGAAGCAGCACCTAGGAGGAAATTATCTGGCCAGGTAGGGTTCATTTTCGCAACTTGTAGACTTTGTTTTACTCCATCTGTTATAGGAACAAGGGCGCTTCTTAATCAGGAATGGCCTGGACCGTTACGTAATCTTCATGAGTTGCTAAATTCTGCTGATATTCATACATATTTAGAGAGGATTCTTCTTCCGCAACCCCCGTTCTGAGGGTCGATGGTTGAAACTCGTGCCTCTATATGTTTTCCAGTAATGGTAACCGAGATGTGACCGCATTTCTGGTATAAAACAAAGCACGGAACATAAAGTAGTAATTATCGTGAACTGTTGTATGGCTTATTACACTATTCAGACTGTGTAACTGAAAATGTTAAGCTTTGCTACTTTAACGGTCATTAATATTTGTATGAACTAACAGCCCAGCAGTCGGTCACAGTAGCCGAGCGGTCTAAGGCATTTACTGTCTTCGATCGCTTGGAAACCGGGATCGTGGGTTCGATGTGGGCACGGATGTTTAGTTTGTGTGTGTGCGTTTTTCTGTGTTTGTGTACAGGTATAGGCCTTGCGACCAGCTGATCACCCGCCCAAGGAGTCCTACCGAATGTGTAATATCTAGAGAAACCGAAGTGAACGGTGAAGTTCATGGAGGTAGGCCTAGGCCCACTGAGGCTGTAGTGCCAAGGGAAAGAAAAAGGAAATAATTTCCTTGTGCTTAATTAGTTAAGCACTACACAATTAAGATGTATGTGGATGTGGAGGTACATATCCACGTATTAACCTCGGTAGTAGGTGGAGTGGATTGGTCAGCTTCATACACAGGCCGTTTTATCCCCAGGGGAAAGAGCCCCCCCCCCCGAACTCATTGGATAGGAGGCTGGGTTAGGCCAGAGCCGGACTGGAAGTTGTGGAAAAGAGAAAAATCACTTGCCCCTGCCGTGAACCGTATCACGACTTCTGATCAATCCAGTCTGTAACCCGTTGCTATACCGACTGATGTATCTCACCTCCTACAATAAGTTAATTACTTACTTACTCATGAAGCTGAGCCCTTCTGGAGGAGCCGCCAATTCTGCAGCTACTCAAGAATTCCCCAGCATTTTATGGAACCCGAAGGTTCATTACCGTGTTAACAAAAACCCTCCACTGGTCCCTATTATGAGCCTGATCTATCCAATCCATACCATCCCATGCTCTCTAAGATCCATTTTAATAATCTTTACCCACCTACTCTCTGGTCTTCTTAGTAGTCTCTTTTCTTCTGGCTTTCCCACCAATATTATATATGCATCCCTCTTCTCCCCTATTCGTGCTACATGCCCTGCCTACCTCATCCGTCAGTAAGTTAATTAGATAAAGTAATCTTGAAATTACATCTGCCCCAGAATAGAATCCAGGATAGGAAGAAAACTGTAATGACTGCCAACTTGACAGATGCCGCTTGTTCCACTGTTGCGCGAAGCCGCTGCAGTAACAAGCCGGTGTTACTGTAAGACGTCAAATTCCTGCCGGCAACATCCAGTAGCAGCAGGCATCTCTCTGTCGCACTCCAGCCTCCCCCTCACCCTTGCTTTATCTCCCCGGCCGGTAGGGGTGTTCCCAATTAGAGAGGAGAGCAGAGAACACCTTCCCCCACCCCATCCCCCGTATGCGGCAGTTAGATAGCGCCATCGGTAGACAGGATAATTAGCAAGGAACAGTAATCCTACTCCGCGTGGGTAATATATAGGTAGGCTTGTAATTAAGGAGTTTCCTTGCTTCCATACGTGTCCTGGAGGTTCAAATCCCCCAACCCCCATCCTCCCACCCAAACCTTCAAGTTCCTAAAATGCTGAAATGGTCCAAAGCGAGAATTGGTATTTAGTATCGATACAATTGAGATTTCGAAATTTTGGGACCTACAGATCCAGAGACTTCGGGTTCGATTCCCGGCGCTACCAATTTTCTGAGAAGTACTAGGTCTGGAACGGGGTCCGCTTAGCATCGGGAGTATAATTGAGGAGTTCTTTCAAGGAAGTAGCGGCTCCGGGCCAGAAAACCGAGATTAACGGCCGTGGGGATTCGTTGCGCTGACCACGCGACACCCTCTATCCGCTAAAGTTGGCACCAACTTCGCCGAGAAACGGCGGTCGCTCGGTCGGTATAGTTCGCTTGCGGACTCAAACCACGGAGTTTGGTTGTTTGTTTTTTCGGCGGTGTTGGCGTTACGTTGGCAAATACCCCTGTGTCACACCAACCTAGTCGACACTTGATGTCCTGACATTGATATGAATGGTTCTGAAGGGATTGCCTGTGGGGATTTAGACTTGGATGGATTGTCCAAGGAAAAAAGTTATTCAAACTACACCTTAAGCGGTTTCTTTCCTTTAAACATCTGTGGCTTCATCGTGATGCCTGCAGCTACTTTTAATAACGATCCCTTGGACAGGAACCGAGACTCGATTAATTATTTCTGTGTTTGCGTTCAGGCCAATAAAGTAATTATTTTAAGAAAATTTTAATTTTCTATATGGTTTCTAAATTGTGACAGCGCTGCATAATACTCTCATGAGAGGCACTAAGATACACGTCAGATGTGTTTTATATCCACTCAATAGAATCCTCTATGAAACGCTGATAGTTGCCCAGCTGGTCAAGAGATACCAAGTCATCTACAGAATCCAATGACATTGTTGTGTTCACAAGACCCTCCACTCTTCGCTATCCACGCAGAATAATCTAGTCCCCATTTTCATAACCTGTTTCTTTCAAGTCCATTTTATTATTATCCTCTCATCTACATCTTGTTTTTAAAATTCTGCGAATATTTTTCCTATTAAGCCAGTACGTTAACCGCAGACGGTCATTATGACTAGCGTCACTTTAGTCCCCTGAAGTAGGAGACTCTTCTAAATAACGTCCGAAAGTTCAGTTCTTACCCATCAGAATCGCTACATCTGTTCTAGGAATTATAACTAACTAAGCCCATCTGTCTATAGCCCTGCAGCCCTTTGTTGGACCTTAGCTTCTTTTTCAGTATCTTAATTCTATACACGTTCGGTAGGAAACCTTGGGCGGGGGATCAGCCCGTCACAAGGCCCCTGCCTACACACAGAACAACATATAAACAGAATAAGCACACACAGACATTCATGCCTCGAGTGGGATTCGAACTTACGATCCCAGTGATCGTGATATTATGTCTCTGTGGTCTAGTGGTCAGAGTTCTTGGCTACAAATCCAGAGGTTAGGGTTCGATTCCCGGCGCTACCAGATTTTCTGAGAAATAGTGAATCTGGAAAGGGGTCCACTCAGCCTAGTGAGGATAACACAGGCCAACAGCTGTTTTGGTGCCGGGGTATTTGGAGCTGATTTCATATGAATTTGATGCCCTGAATTCAAATATGGCATTAGTTTTTGCCTAGGAGCTCAAATTTTTAAGATATAACATTTTGGTGAAATATACGTTACACTATTTTAAGTTAAATCAGTGGATCAAATAAAAAAACTCAACATGGAATTTTTATTACTATATTATAATTATATTTTT
>NW_019725843.1:336711-370559 GCF_002891405.2 Cryptotermes secundus
TCTAAAATCCTAGACACCAAAAAAAAATTTTTTTTTGTAGGCCTGTGTAATTGATGAGCTATTTGAAGGGAATAGGACCGAAATTAATGGCCGTGAGGATTCGTTTCTCTGACCACGCAACACCCTCTATCCTCAAAAGTTGGCACTAACTTTGCCGACAAGTGGCGGTTGTTCGGTCGGTATAGTTCGCTTGCGGACTATAGGCCACAGAGTTTTATTCCCCGCTGTTCGGTCAGGTAGAGTGGTTATGTTGCTGAGGAAGGCATTTGGGTAGGATAGGATTTGTATTACTTATCCTACCCTTGAATCCCTTTAAACCCCGAAATTCTAAAGAGGACAATGGATATAGAAAGATCTGCTACAGAGCTTAACTGAATATAAAGAAACATAGGTTTAGTAGCTGCTCATTTCACTTACTCGTTCAGTTTGTGCCCTGCGTAGCGTGGCATTCTGATTATCTCTTGAAATGCTACGTAACGATAGGAACTCTTGCTCACCTTTCTAGTCTTACATAAGGAAACAGGATTGTGAAGATCTGTAAGTTAATCCCTTTTTGTACAGGTTCCCTCGAGGTCTTTAGAGAAATAAAGAGCTAATTATCGTTTTCTGAACTGTTTTAAGTAAAAAGGCGCGCTTAGGTCGAGACAGAAACAAATTTTACTTTTTGTGAGTGTTTTCTGAGCTTCGCAGTAACAATATGGGCCATCTTTGTTCAAGATTACAGCTTCTGAAAATGGCATCATTTTAAACTTTGCTGAAATCAGAATGGTTATCGCCTTCAGTTGTTTCCAATTTCTGGAGCAATACAATCTGTCTAGTAAATGTTATGTTTTCTTTCCAATTTTAATTTTATAAATGAATACGCATTGTAACCGTTCTGCATCCGTATTAAATAGAAGCCAAATAAATGGTGTCATTACTTTTAATGGAGTTGTAATGATCACCCTTTTGTGATTAGGGCTGCCTAAGGAGCCAGCAGAATCTTAGTGAGATTTACATGAAATCTTTGCTAACAGTTGTTTTCAAGAAAGAAAATTAGCAAAGAGTAAACCTGGAACTCGTCTTGTCAGCGAGAGATTTGAAAGGAACCCTTAAGTTGCTACTTCTCACATACGCCAATATATTGGAACTGATGATAAGGAAACCATTAGAAAATACCTATTTATATAAAAGTGTATAAGTTATGAGTCTACACAACAATATTCAGTATTTAAAAACAAAGAAGACACTACTGTATCAGCATTTGCTTTTATGTTTTTACAGACGCAACATGTTGCGACCCTTACACCGGGTCATCATCAGGCGAACAATGCTCCAGTTCCAGTTGTTGAACTCCAATTAATTATCATCTAATTCCTCAAATAAGATCCTTATTGTGTCTTGAAATTATTTAAACGCATACATAGCGCGCCACGCTATAGTCCCTTCTACCGGCATAAAGCCAGGCCAACACGTAGCTGTCGCAGAGTTTTACCACAAAAACACTATTCTAACTTTAATTTTTTTAATCTTTAGTTTCTAATTTTAATCTATATATATTTAATTTTAAATTAAATTTTATTATCTAATGATTTTCAGTTTTAAATTTTGACCAAGACTTTATGTATGAATTTATGTGTTTGAATAATTTCAAGACACAATAAGGATCCTTATTTGAAGAATTAAATGATAATTAATTGCAATTCAACAGCTGAAACTGGAGCATTGTTCGTCTGATGATGACCCGGCGTTAGAGTCGAAACATGTTGCGTCTGTAAAAAACAAAAATAAAAGCAAATGTTGATGCAGTAATTTCTTCTTTGTTTTTAAATACTGAATATTGTTGTGTAGACCGTGTACCTTATATACTTCTGTATATCTTATTCATAACACACAACAGGATGCACACTATTAAGATACCTATTTATGTTTCTTCCAGCCTTCAAAACAAAATTTTATTTCATAAAAGACATTACAGGTATATCAATGGAGGATCTGTCTTCTAGAATGTAACGCCATGTAGTCCGTTGAAAGTCAATTGACGTTTCGGAAGAATAAGTCGCCTCCATCTCATGATGAAGAATAAGCCAAGTAAGAAACCAGCGGGAAGCTCTGCTTATTACCTGCTTCATGCTGGTTTTTTGCTTCGCATACTCATCAACCGTGAAGATGGAAGCGGCATATTTTTTTTTATTGCTAGTGGGGTCGGACTAAGTCCCTTGTACTGCGGCCACTTCTGGCCTATTGTACCAGCCCCAGATGATAGGCGAGGGTGACTGTGGAGCAATTGGTGGAATGAAGATTGGCAGGGGACAGCGAAGTACTCGGAGAAAACCTGCCCCAGCGCCACTTTGTCCACCACAAATCCCACTTGACCAGACTCGGGATCGAACCCGGGAACCCGCCGTGGGAAGCCAACGACTAACCGCTTGAGCTATGGCGTGGCCAAGCGACATGTTCCTCCGAAATGTGTGTTGATTTTGATCCCAGGAGATTGAAGTATTCCTGATCACTCCTGTGAGAACCTCAGTTCCCCCAGTTATGCGAGTAATTTCCATTGCATTAATACTAATAATTTTTGTCGCTTAAATTCTTAACAGAAATTATATTAAAGGTATTTCGCTGTTATTATTTGGTTTGTGTCCCTCGCAGTGACTTGGGGTGTTTAAATTGGTTGTCATGGAAATAATAATTTTCTTATCAGGGTCCTAAACCCCTCTCACGGTAGCCGATTGATGTACTGTCTTCGCTCGCTCGGAAGCCGGGATCGGGTTCGAATCCCACTCAGAGCATGGATGTTTGGTATGTGTGTATGCATTTTTCTGTGTGTTGTATTGTCCTGTGTGTAAGTAGAGTCCTTGCGACGAGCTGATCACCCGTCCAAGGAGTCCTACCGTCTATGAAATGATTAAAAGCATAAAAGGAAACCTCGACACCCGTATAAGGGTATAAGAGGAACGGATAAAGTTTTCAGAACATTGTAGTAGGAAATGATCAGCAGAACCACGGTTGTGTATCATCGTTCAGGGCTACTCTCTGATTACGAATTACAGCATTTTGTTTCATAGTGTACCCTGTTTTAATTTCCAATCCAGTGCAGCCTGTCCTCATATACGGGATATTCATTTAATATCTCGCGAACTTATTGATATTCACGAAGGACTTGGAGCAATAATGAGAAACTAAGAAGACAGAGACAGAGAATTCAAATCCAAGATGGTGTCCCACAAGCTAATGCTTATTTCAGAAGATTAGTGAAATTATTCTTGATGAGAGAAATGAAAGTATCAATGTCCCCTGGAAGTGCTGTGCATTGATTGTTTTGGCTGTTGGAAGGAAGAACGCGAAGAGGACTTGTTTCCCTGTGAAGCGTACGGTTGCAGTACGTCCATGAGGCTACTGTATACAGATATGCTTTTCAGCTAATTCCAAGGAAGTGACAGACCGAACATTCGACCAACGGGTTGACTGACTGACAGATTGGTTGACTGTCTGACTGGCTAGCTTGCTGACAGACTGACTAGCTAGCTACTGACTAATCGATAGGGTTATTGACTATGTGGCTGGCTGATCTAATGACAGGTTAGCGCACGGACTGACCGATAGACTGACTGGCTGCTAGAATGACAGGTCAGCTGACTGACTGATTGATGCATTAACCGCCTAGCTGGTTGACCGATTCATTGGGTGACTGGCTAGCTGGCTCTCGGATTGATATATTGATTGGCTACCTGCCTGACCGATCGATAGACTGACTGGCTAGCTAGCTGGCTGACTGACAGATTGACCGGCTAGCTGGCTGGTGGAGTATCTGCTTGCCAGAAAGTATTGTAACGTGTATATCCATTGTAAGGTAACGACTCGATAAACACATTTCCGCAAAGCGCACGCGTGCAGCAGAAGACCCCCATTGCTAGGCAACGGACCAGTATACTTGCCTCCTTAACAATAGAGGCTGTGTTTTCTGTGTGGTCCGTGCTGAGGGGTTATAAAAGACACAGTACGAATTAATTATGTAATATAATTATAATTACAATTATAACATAATTATGTGTGTATGTAATTTAGCAATCAGAAAACCTATTGTGATGGTGGTTTCCGAATAACTATTGATGTTCCCTCTGAAGATGATTCGTGTGTGTGTCTCTCTCTCTCTCTGTCAAGTCTCAATTCTGAGACAGTAAAATATGGTCGCGAGTCCCACGGGACTCGGACCCGAGAAAGACTGTGCTGGCAAGGGCCAGCAGCATATACAAAATACAGACCCGTCCTCTCGTCAGAGAAGGCGCCCCACAGAAACAAGACCGTAACTGTCAAACGGTAATAATTAATATCTGGTCATGAGCCCCAGATGGGGCTCGACACCAAGACTTACTGGCTGACTGACCGTCAGTCGCAATGTGACTCTGACTCTGACTAAGGGAGGAACATAGACTGAGAGTGCCTGAGAACAGGGTGTTGAGAGTATTTGGACCGAAGAGAGATGAAGTGACAGGAGGTTGGAGAAAACTTCATAATGAGGAGCTTCATAACTTGTACTCTTCTCCAAGTATAATTAGAATGATCAAGTCAAGGAGGATGAGGTAGGCAGGTCATGTAGCACGAATGGGGGAGACGAATGCGTATAGGATATTAGTGGGAAAGACAGAAGGAGAGAGACCACTGGGAGGAGGAAGACGTAGGAGGGTGGACAATATTAAAATGGATCTTAGAGAGAGAGAATGGTGTGGTATGGATTGAATTGATCTGGCTCAGGATAGGGACCGGTGGAATGCTCTTGTGAACACGGTAAAGAATCTTCGGGTTCCATAAAATCCTGGGAAGTTCTTGAGTAGCTGCAGAAGTGGCTCCATGAATGAGTGAATGAGGTATTTAGCGATGTGAACTGCATTTACTCACATGATAATAGAATTTTGCTCTCACGCTTCTCAAAAGTGGCTGACAGTCGAACCCAGTACCTTCCTACTACGGCTCTGGAGCGTCTTCCAAAACTAAGCTACTTGGTCGAACTGAAAATTGTAGTGTGATTATGAAAAAGTTAGCTGGAGATGAATCGTTTAACCACGGTTTCGAAATGCGTGGACCAGGTACTGTAGCTTCCTGCTTCATGTAGAACCGGCAGCGGATGTGGAAGGAAGCGCCCGTTGCTTTTAGAAGAGCCATACCCCATAATTCTACTCGAGGGAATAGGGAAATTATTAAAATCCTTGGTCAGGATAACCGAGATATTAACATCTATCTATGGCTCTACAGTTTTTGTTGACCTTAGCCGCTTTTTCAGTTTTTAATTCCATTCAAAGTCGGTAAGACTCCTTGGACGGGGGATCGGCCCGTCGAAAGGCCGCTACCTACACACAGAACAACACAAACTCAGAATAAACACACCCAGCCATTCACAACTTGAGTAGGATTCGAACCCATGATCCCAGTGTTCGGTCAGGCGAAGACATTTCGTTCCTTAGACCACGCTGCCAATGTGATCGGCAAGAGGTACGAATATGGGACTCTCAAACCCGAATCAGCAGGGCGAGTCCTTTGTCATGGCTAGTATATCCGTGTACTTGCATGTAATTATTCATTTTTCCTTATGACTCTGAAAACCGCGGTAAATTTCATTTAGGGAGGATAAGTGGTCTAAACTGAAGATAGATTTCTTTCAAATTGCATGGTAAGAGTTAAGATGTTGTGGATGATATGTCCGAATGTGTAATGGAGAGTTTCTTTGCAATTACACCCAGTCCGCGCTCTTATGAATAATTATATTCCTGGAGAGACTTCATAAAGAGAAATGTCATAATGTGAACTGCCCCTTCCCTTGAAGGTAAAAGGTGAAGCCCCTGTGTTTAATTAAGCATCACGCCATGAAGACTTGTCGGGGTGTAGAGGTTCTTGACCTCGGCACTAGATGGAGGTGAGTGTTTCAGCTTTGCGCACCTGCCGCTTTACTCCCGGCTGAAAGCCCCAAAGTCCGTGTGGACCCTGTGAAGTACCGAAGCTTCTCTCTTCTTGGCCGCCCAGCCAGTAGCCCGTCGCCGTACCAATTGATACCGGGGAACGATGTTCCGGAACGGACAGAAATTTAAATCGACAATCTTTTCGCTTGAAACGGAACATACAATCGTCGGGAACTTATTAGATTATGCTACAACGATTGGAGACTATGTTCTAATACAGAAATATCAATAGAAGTTTCTAAAATCGTGCTAAATCAGCAAAATCTTTAAACGAGATGCGTAGCAGAGGAGAGCAGCGTGTAAGGCGCCAACGGAACTTGTTTACTGCCCGTTACCTAGCAATAGACGCTGCGTTTTCTATGTAGTCCGTGCGAAGACTATATATCTAGGTTTACAGAAAAATACCAGCAGTTCAATACAACTGAGAGACTTATGTGGAGTGCAGTGCAGTTTTGACTTCTAGACCGTTCAAGAGAGGGGATACGCGTTATGCTACAAGCCGGAAGGTCGCGGGTTCAAATCCCGATGAGGTCATTGGATTCTTTCAATTGACCTAATCCTTCCAGCCGCACTATGGCCCTGGGGTCGACTCAGCCTCTAACAGAAATGAGTACCAGGAATTAATTAAATAATTTTCCTGTGGAGTAAAGCGCGGCAGACGCGTAAGGCTGATAACCTTACCGCCATCTTTGAGCCGATTTTCTAGATAATGTGGGACCCTCAACGTCTCACAACCCTATGGGCCTTCACGGCCTGGTACAGGGATAGCTTTACATTACTTTTACACCGTTCAAGAGAAGATTGCAAGAGTAACGAAGATAACGGACTGACAGACAGAATCCAATAGATTTCCGTGGACTGCAAACGAAAATTAGAATTTAAGTGTTGGAAGAGTTTACTTTATGTGTTATTGTTCCAGTAATAATTTGCAGTGTTATAATTGTTTGTAGTTACGACTGGTAGTTATCGAATAAATCAATTGCCAATTCAAATCTCTTCTTATTAGTCACTAATACACGTGACAATATAAAGTATATCAGAACGTATTTCGGGGTATCCTGTTTGGAGTGTCTGAACTTGACACAGGCCCTCTATGGCGCTGTAACCGGTAAAATATCTAAACGTAATGAGTGAAAAGAAACAGGAATAATTTCTCACGGCATTAAGAATTCACGGACATGCGCAGCGGACCCCACATGTCTTTTGTATGGCTATTAGGTACATAAATGGAGGCTTCCCTTGTACTGGCCACCTCTGGTACACCTCTAATTGTTATCGACTGACTCTCACTCTGCAATGAATAAGGATCTCGAACAGTCTGGTTTAGCTTTCAGTCCATGCACACTCCAATGCTTCATTCTTAGTGAGTGTTAAAGAAGTGCACAAGCCCCTTATTTAGAGCTTCTATCAAAAGGCTATCCCGACCTTTGGAAATGTTGTATATCCTTCACGGTAAAAACTGGTCTCGCTGTGAGGTTTTTATAAAAGGATTATGATTTGAGATGGTTAGAAATGGGGGAACATACGAGAGTCTGCAGGTTGGTCTGACAACATGAATTGCTCTTCTCTGGAAGTTGTACAGCTACACTCCCCCCCTCCTCCAACCTTTGTATTAAAGGCGGCCAAGTTCTTCAATAGTGAGCTTAGTTTGATTCAATTTATGCAAGCGAAACAACTCAACCAGAGGTCTGCATAATCAGGCTTGGGTCCTAATTCATTTAAAGGCGCTTTTCAACTGTCTGGGCTATATGTTGTTCTTTTTTTTTTGGGCGGTATATTTTAGGATTGCTAGGAGCTGCCGATTACAGTGGCCATATGAACGATCTTCACCTGCTCGGACACTGGGATCGTGGGTTCCCACTGGAGGCATGGACGTCTGTGTTTGTGTAGTTCTATGTGTAGGTAGCGGCCTTCCAGCGGGCTGCTCCTCCTTCCAACGAGTTCTGCCGACTGTGTATAGAATTAAGAAACTGAAAAAGAGGCCAAGGTCCAACAAAAGGCTGTAGAGCCATAGATAGACAGATAGACAGATAGACAGATAGGCAGGTATCTTCAGCTAACCTCCATCTCTTGAGGCCGTCTCCTCCATCCGCAACCTGAGGACGCGCCATGCCGTGGTGACAATGGTAAGTGTGTAAATACAAAACTAATTTGATTTATTAGCTTTGTACAGATTTCAAACTGTCAGGAATAGGGTGGAAGATTGTGGACTTGGTTCATCTTACTCAGGATAGGGGCCAGTGGCAGGAACTTGTAAGGATAGTAAATAATATTCAGGGCACATGAGAGGCTACGAATTTCTCCAGTAGCTGGGTGAGCGTCAGCGCCTCGGCATGGCCTCATATTGCGATCTTATCTTCCATTCGAGTGATTTGTCCTCACCTGGAACCAACCTTGAGACTTCGCTGCCAGTGGCCAGTATGCGGCAAGGGGCAGTGACATGGTAACAGCTGCAGTAATTCTTCCCTCCCTTTATTTATATTACCATTCCTTTTCCTCTTTCTAATTTTTACTCTCTTTTTTTTTCTTACATTTTTCATTTTTCATCCTTGTCTTAACAACGTATTTTTCGTCTTTCCTTTTATTCTTTCTTCTTTTCCTTCTTTATCTTCCTCTTTTCTCCATTTTTCTTTCATTGTTCTCTTCCTCACTCTTTTCCCTTAATTTGTTTGCTGTTTTTCTTCCTTTCTGTTACGTGTTCATTTCTTGTCTTCTTTCCTTTTCTCATTCTTTCTTTTCTCCCCTATTTTTCTTATATGTTCTACTTTCTTCCTTTTCCTTCTCAGTTTTCTATTCAGCATTTTCTTTTCTTTTCTTTCCATCTCTATTTCTCTTTCTCATTGCCCCCTTTTTCTTCCATTTCTCACTTTTCTTTCTTTTCGTTCCTTTTTATTCATTACATACTAGTTTCTCTTTTTTGTTCTTTATATTCTCACTTCCCATTCATCTCTTGTGCATTTTCTTACCTTTCTTGTCTATTTTCTCCCCTTCTGTTTTTCTTTCTTTCCTTTCGCATGTCTCTTTTCTTCCCTTCTGTTCTCTTTCCTTTCTTACACTTCTCCCCCTTTTCTGCCTTTTCCTATAGTTCCTTCCACTTCCTATCTCTTCTATTTCCTCTTTCTCTCTCTTTCCCGTTTCTTACATCTTTGGCTCCATTGTCCATCTTCTCTCACTCACTTTTTCTTCTATCTATCCGTTACTTCCATTTCTGTCTTCTTTCGCATTTTCTTGTCTTTTTCTCATATTTCTCACCATTTTCCTTCCGTCTCTTTTCCGTCTCTCACTCTCCTTAATTATTACTTAATCCTCTGTGATTTCCCTTCCGAAATTGCTGCAAAATGCGACCTGGGCCTCCACCGTTTCCCCGGCGTCACGAGGGGACGGACCACTTGTGCAACAAACTTATGACTTCCATCGCCTATTATTCAACATAAGTTGCCTATGGAAATTGAATCGCCCCTGATACAAGGAGAAGTTAAGTAATGAAACTTGTATGCGTTGTATGAACAAGACCCTACTTTATTTCTCTGTGAGCCAGACCTCAAAGGTCCATTATCCCTGCGGCAGTTTCTGGACTTAGTCCATTCAGCCAGACACAATGGCACGTAGACCCATGCTGCATTGCCAGATCAATGCTGCTACATCTGAGTTATTAATCTAGTAAGTTGTCACAAGCCAGAAGTAACACCGTTGAATGTTATCCCTCTTTCTTCGTAGTCACGATGTCCCGGGTTCGAGTCTTATCAATGTGATCAGGTACTCTGAGGTTTTTTTATCACTTCTCCAGTCCGTCAAATCATACTTCAAATAAACCCTCGCCGCTTTCTTCCACAGCTTTTGCAAATTTATCATTTACAATCGCTATAAATTTCGATGCCGTATAATCCTGGAAGTTGAAAAGGCGTTGGTAAATACCTCCCAAACCTACCCACATATCCGAACTCAAACGTTTTTATTTACACTGATATCCAGCATAACGAGTATTCATTTCTCTCGCCCGTGGCCACTAGAAACATGTAGACTCCCGTGTATCGTGACGTGCAGGTTGTCTGTCATTCTTTTGTTTTATTCATCCTGCTCGGGGCGCTGCAGCCCACCAGACTGTGATCACTGGTGGGGATAGATTCTACTGTCATGTCCAAATTTACAATTTTAATTAGTTTTACTCTTCATATTTATTCTATATCAATTATCTTGGCTGTACTCTTTCATAACCGGAATCTACTTGTCTAGTATATATATTTTGAAACTCATATTTACATCTGTCATACTGTTTATCTCATATATTCCACGAATATGATAGCACAGCAGTTATTTCCGTGAGGATTTTTGCAGTTTGTATATTTTATGTTTCAGTGAGCTATTTCAACTTAAATTCGGTCTAGAAAACCGAAGTTAACGGCCGTGGGGATTCGTTACGCTAACCACGTGACACTCTCTATCCGCTAAAGTTGGTACTAACTTCACCGAAAAGAGACGATCGCTCGGTCGGTATATTTCGCTTGCGGGCTCAAGCCATGGAGTTTCTTTTCTTATCTTATTTTATTTCAACTTAAATGTTGTTTAAATTCTGAAATGAATAAATATTAAGCTGTATAAAGATTATTATATTCTGCGACGTGACGCCGTGTGGGCCAGTATAAGTTTGCCGACGTTTCGGAAGAACACAGTACCTGCATCTCTAAGGTCGAATAGTAAACAAAGCAACTAGCAAAGCTCAGCTTTCTGCTTGATAGTTACTCTTCGGCTCTGCGGACAGACGTACTATGTTCAAATTTAGATGGCTGGAAGATGCAGAGAATGATTTGAGAGAGCTGAAAGAGAAGAGATGAAGGAAGAAGGCAAATAATGAAATTGGCATCTGTCGTAAGGGAGAGCCAGGTTCTTAGAGGGCTGAAGAGCCAAGAAGTAAGTAAGAAGTAAAATGGATAAAGTTTTGGTATTCTCGGTTTACAGCTGGGATGGAGGAAATAAGAAACACGTGTGTAGTTCTTATATAGTAATTTCTTGAATAGCGTCCAGATTGAAGACTGAGATGTAGGTTGGAGGACAATTAAAGCGGATATTAAGGAGATTGGTTGTGAGGATGTAAGATAGATGGCAGTGCCTCATTATGTGGTACAATGAGGAGTGTTGCATGAGACGCGCTTTCAGTTTCGCGTTCTGTTAATGTCAACCCCTGTCAGTTGCATTCTCTCCTGCTTCATAGGCTCTCTAAGCATTGGAATGATTTAATGAACATTAATAATGGCAAGATTTTGCAGGATTCCAGATTTTATTGGTTTCTATAGGAGTTGTCTGTATCTCTGTGATCCCCGGTATTCCCTGATAAATTAGTAACGATGCAATATTTACAGAACACTCGGTAGCAATGAAAAACTGTGGTTTCACAAATAATAATAATAAATATTCTTAAGAAAATCGTGTCCTGATATATTTCACAATTGCTTAACCGTTTGTGTAATGTTTATTGAATGTTTTTTTGGTATAAACTCAATCTCTTTTAAAGTAATATGTAAAGGTAAAGGTATCCCTGTAACAGGTCGTGAAGGCCCAAAGGTTGTGAGACGTCGAATTTCCCACATTTTCTCTAGAGAGTCGGCTCATAGATGGCAGTGAGTTTGTCAGCCTTACGCGCATGCCGCCCTTTACCCCTCAGGAAGCAAGAACATTCCTGATACTCATTTCTGTTAGAGGCTGAGTCGACCCCAGGGCCATAGTCCGGCTGGAAGGATTAGGTCATTCGAAAAAATCCACCTCATCGGGACTCAACCCTCGATCTTCCGGTTTGTAGCATAATGCCTCAACCAACTACGGTACCGCGTGGCCCCTAAGTCAAGGTACTACCGTGCAGTTTCTCTGGACAGACTGAGTATCATCCTGTAGTTTATAGTCTCCGCATAGACAATAAAAAGTAATTATTTCTGTATAATCTCAATCGAATGGTTTGGTGTAGCGGTATTTGGGAGGTAGGCGGCTCGAATCCCGGCTTGAACTCCGGTTGTCCTGGTTGAGATTTTTCCGATTACGTCAAAACCGTTTCCGTCCAAATCCTTTCCAAATAATCACTGTTCTATCAGGCTAGCATTCGACGTCGTTGAATAACCCACAAAAAAGAACTTACAGTTGAGAGTATTATGACTCAATAGCGAACCCCTGCGCATCATCCCTCTTCTTATAGTAAGGAATGGCTGTTTAGCCACCCCTTTCCTGCTTGTCATTCTCTAAATTGTATGGCTACATATAAAAGCCTGTCATATGCAGCACACTGCACTTGGACGTAGAATGGGCGGCTGGCCCTCCAGGCCACTATATGCTACCTGCCGTACACAGCAAAGGCTGTCTCCCGCTCTCGTAACTGAGTAACGACAACTGGAGGAACAAGTGAGCATCTCAGCTGTGTTTCCGCCATAACAAACTGAGCAGTATTTTGTCATGGAGATGAACGTCATGAATAATGCAGCGTTTCCTGCATCGCAACGAGGGTTTGGACAATTTCGAGGTATTAAGATAAATATTGTAAAAATATGGGCCTAATTGTGAAAGATCAAAGTTTCATATATCTTGCCTTGCACTTGTGGGCGTCATGAAGCTAGGCAGGGCTTCTTCCTTTTGGACAAAGAAGGAAACGTGCCAAATATTAATTCCAAAAGCCAGAATTATGCAGAATTATATACTCTGCTGGGGGCACGCGGTAGCATAGTTGGTTGAAGCACAGTGCTACAAACGGGAAGGTCGCGGTTTCGAATCCCTTTGAGGTGGATTTTTCGATTGGCCTAATCCTTCCAGCAGCATTATGGCCCTAGGGTCGATTCGGACTCTAATAGAAATGAGTACCATGAATATTCCTGGGGGGTAAACGGCGGCCGGCGCCTAAGGTGACAAACTTACCGCCATCTGTGAGCCGATTGTCTAGAGAAAATGTGGGAGCTTCGACGTCTCACAACCCTATGGGCCTCAAAGGCCTGTTACAGGGTTATCTTTACATTTTACCTTATTCATAAAATAGTCCACTTCCCAGCGCTTTACCTTTTATCAAACGTGTCTTTTCCAGGAAGTTCGGGCACTGATTGAGAAATTTTAGAGCCCCTAAAATGTTTGCTTCCCTCCGTAAAGTGTATTGGCCTACCTACACCCCATCCATTTTCTCATGTCTCACACTCTCTCTGTCTCTGTAAAACTTTTATTTTCTAATACACGCTGTAATGCACCTTCATTGAGTGAAATCAGCAACATAATTTTCAAGAACATCTAATAGTTTTCTTAAATTACATGTTCCAATTGTACTGGTACAGGGTATTTGTATTCAGGGTTTCCTAGATGAAATGAGGAAAACTGTATTATACGGCTAAACAATTCTACATGTACCAATTGCATGCTCTAATCTCCGAAATGGGAGCTGGGATATTAATGATTGCTGTTGAATAAACTGCTTCTCATCAATTACGAGCCCATCATAAATCAAGCATGACATATCTGTGGCACACACGTTTTTATATCCGGGATATTTAATCAGATGTCACGTAAAAATGGAACTAAATCAGCACACTTGCTCCACCTGCGACCATAGACGCATATGAACAACTTCGATGTTGATGGCTGCTGACTGATCAGGGTGGTGTTTGTTGAAGGTTGCGGTGATCGTGGCAATTTCTTAAAATAAGACAACAGTGAAGTTTGCGGAATGAATTGGCTCTTCCTTTCACGAAAAATTTCTCCGTAGCATGCGATGCAGTTTGATAGCATTTTACTCACAATAGAACTTCTTTCAAAATTGTAGTCGGCCCTACCGCTGTTGTATCAACCAAGTTTATGTAACATTCTAAATCCTTTGTTATAATTTCAACAATGTTCACAGCGTCTTCACCGGGAGTAGATTCCGTCTCAAGAAACCACTTTCTCTGCTCATCCACAAGAAGCAACTTCTCATCCGTTAAAGTTTTATCATGAGGTTGCAGCAATTCAGTCACATCTTCAGGCTCCACTTCTAGTTCTAGTTATCTTGCTTTTTCCACCACATCTGCAGTTACTTTCTCCACTGAAGCCAGGAGCCTCTCAAAATCATCCATGGGGGTTCGAACCAGCTTCTTCCAAACTCCTGTTAATGTTGATATTTTGACCTGCCATGAATCACTGATGTTCTTAAAGAGTGGTGAATCTTTTCCAGAAAAAATTCAGTTTACTTTGCCCAGATCAGTCAGAGGAATCACTGTATATGGCCGCTGTAGCCTTTCGAAATGTAGCCCTTAAATAGCAAGACTTGAAAGTCGAAATTACTCCTTGACATTCATTTTGTAAAAACCGCAATATCCCTGAAGCGGAGTGAAACGAAGTATACCTGTAACTGTTATTAATTACGGTAATTTCAACTGTCTGTAAAAATTCTGCGGCTAACACATTTAAAATTTTTCATTTATATGAGTTGTTCTCTTTAATAGTTGAGGAACCCTTAAGGCGATCATGTATGACCGAAACGTGATGAGGTATCATAATATCTGATCAGGAAAAGGAAATAGATTAGATCTACTTAGATGGGTATTTAACACGATTACTCTCTTTGTTTCGGTAAGATGAATATATATATATATACACGTTGACATTCCCAATATTTCTTTTTGCCTGAGGTCTGCATTGTGTTTCTTACGGCTTGTTTACGAGGAGGTTTAATTTCATAACATTTTTAAAATATCGTATGTGTCTGAAACCCACAGTTTCTTTGATGAGAAAAATAAGATTTTTTACAGACTCGAATATGTCATTTAGTTCTGAGGATTGTAAAAATAAATAAAAATCTATATTGTATTATACTAACCCGATAGCAGGGCGAGCTCTTATTTCTAAGAAGCAATATTGAGAAACTGGTCTTACATTCAGATTAATTCGATACTCTTTGAATAATGTGACCACATTTTTTTCCTGCCACATAGTGTTTGTGTGAAATTTATTTATTAAGTAAAGAAGGTCACGTGGAAGGACGGTAAACCTGTAATTCTTCGTCATTGGCCGTGATAGTACCTATCCGTGTTATCAGCAGCACATGCGCATAGTGGCGAGGCCATGGTCTTGTGAAGTATTTTTGTCTGTCTCCACGTAAATAAGAATATGTACAATCGTCTTAGGGCACGAATAGCTATGCTAGCGTCTAACAGAGTTCCACGTGTTTTCTGCTGAAATGACGTAGGTACCTAAGGCGATACATGAAAATAGACCGCATTCACACATATGACGTTAGTCATAACGGCGAAGCTTATTCCAATCTCAGTCCTGTGTGGGATGTCATAGGAAGAGAAAACCACTAGCTGAACTGTCCTATAGTATTTATTACAGTTGCACCGTATACATGGACGAACTTGCGTTTGAAGAATTGAAGATTAATAATAATAATAATAATGAACACACTGAACTAGTATTGTAGAACTGTAGAAATCTAGAACTGTAATTGTAACTTCCACTCAATGTATCTTCTTATATAACCTAGAGTCGGACATATAGAAAACGGTTGCGTAATAGGTACTGCTGTTGCCGGACACCGTGTTTGCAAGTTCCCTAGCAACCGCTGTTTACTCGTTGTTGCTAAGCAATGAGTCTTGTGTTGTCACACTAGCTTGAATGTGGGCAGTTCCCACACGTGTTACCGAAAACTTGAATGGCTTCTTTTTGCACAATCAGGAGAATTCTGTGGCTACACATTCAAGTAGGCTACTGTCTCTATCCTTCCTTATCTCTTATTCATGGTCATATTTATATCTTAATAGGATTTATGTACCTTCAGTAGTTCAATGAACTTTGCAAAATAATGGAACGTTATAGCAGAGGCCGAGAATATTCATACACGCTTGCTTTTCATTTAGTCCCATATTCTGCGTGAAAATACTTTACGTTTCCTGTAGCTTTCTCTTCTCGATCACAGGGTCCGCGCGGTCTAAGGCATGAACCATCTTCTCCCGCTCAAACGCCAGTGTCTTGGGTTCGAACCCTACTCTACGCATGTATGTCTGTGTACGTTTATTCTGTGTTTATGAGGTCCTGTCTATGTAGAGACCTTGCGACGAGATGATCCCCCATCCAAGGAGTTTTACCGGCTGTGTATGGACTAAGACACTGAAAAGAAGACCAAGGTCCACAAGGACTATAGAGCCATAAGTGGATCACTACGTACTTCAACCTGCTGAATAAGTATGTTTCCTCTTCCTTAGTTAATGATTTCAAGCACAGTGGTTGTTACAATGTACCGCCTACTTTAATGTTCATAAAATCTAATTTTGCCCGTAAAATACAATTACGGTTTCGTATGATTTTAAGAACATAACGAGAAGTTCTGAGAAGAGCAGAACGCCTACTTGGCTTGGATATGACATGGATTGATAGAAAACGACCCCTCCAAATATTTTTTGTTGCCGCGGAAACTTCTTTAACGAGTTGTTACCTAGCAGAGCTGCAAGGATACACAGACAGACCCACAGGTTCTCTTTTGATGAGACACGGATTGCATAGAAAATAACTCATTCAATACTTCTGCTATTGTTGCATGTATTCATTACCGAGGCAACATGTTTACCGGGCCGTTGCCTAGCAAAAATATGATGGATACACATGTAGACACTCAAACTGATGGAAGGTATATGAAGTACGCCGTTGAGACGGGCTCAGTTGTCATAATATTTTATTTATTTTAACTGCAAATATTTTTCCCCCGGTGGCAGTGGTACTACATTACATACCCAAGTTTCATAAAGATTGGTTGAGTAATTCAAAAGTTGAGAGGAGGGGATACACGGACACACAGACAGGATGGAGATGTCATAAGCCTACTTTAGGAAAGAAGGCTAAAAACTATTGTTTCCTTTAATAGCATCAACCGTTTGTCATTTGTAATGAGAAACACAGAGTTTCCTGTAAAGTGGGAAGTGAATTTTAGCCGTTGTTTAAATGAAATTCAAACTTCAAAGGATACATTTTAGAATGCGAAAGAGTTCTGGCATACTGCGTTTTTTTTTAGAATCCTCTTTCATGTCATTATTAACAGGAATTACTGTAGACAAATGGAAACACCTCCTCTAATAATTCATGTTATTGAAATGAAATTTGTTTTTATTTCACCGAAATATTTATTTTTCCCTTATGTAGTCATAAAAATACATATATCAGAGGGCATAAAGTCAGAAGGCTGCACTGTATTTACATATCCTCTGTTATTATGAACATGATATAGAATATGCACTTTCAAGGCTTCACCTTTTTGTGTGACTGCAATGTGTACCTTCTGCGCATGTGTTTGTTCACCTATCTCTATGATTGTTTTAATCCTGATTTAAAAACCGCTTTGCTTTCTCACCTGCGCAGGGGCAAAAAGAAGAGCAGTGTTGACAATTCATAATGTCTGGAGCAACATTCTCGTGGTGAAAATACTGCCGATACCCTTCACTAGCAGACCAAAATATTTCGAATGTTGTCGCATATATTCTATAAGTAATAACTACCATTTTCAATGTTGTCATCGTCAATACTTTTTTTTTCACTGTTCCCTATATTTTTTTTATCTTTTCGCGTGTTTGCTTGTTTTGCTATTATCTGGAATAACGAGCTTGTTTCATGTCCAAAATTCTGTTGTCCAACTGGGGTATGCCTATTATCAGCACTTGAACAACATGCACTGCGGTTTTCTGTAATAGGTTATAACATTCTCTTCTGAGAACATGACTGAATTAAGGCTCAGCTTCCGTGATGGTTTTGCGTAATGTGATGTATATACCCGTTGCTAGGCAGGGGGTCGGTAAACACATTCCCGCAACAATAGAACGTCTATTGCTGGGTAATGGAACAGTAAACATACATCCTTAATAATATAAGACGGTGTCTTCTGTGGGGTCCGCATCGAGACTATATAATGAGGATCTCACGCAGCTACAATTAGAGGTGGAAGCGAGGTCGAATACCTCCACCGTGACCCTGCGAGTCACGAAAAGGCGACGAAAAGGGAAGTCTCAAATCTTAGACAGTAAAATACGGTCGCGAGTCCCAAAGGACTGGGACCCGAGAAAGGCTGCGCTGCAAAGGACCAGTAAGTAGCTTGTAAAAAAAAAGACGGACCCGTTCTCTCGTCAGAATGGACGCACCACAAAAAACAAAACCGTAATGTTCAACAGTAATAAATATCTGGTCATGAGCCCGAGACGGGGCTCGACACCAAGACTTAATGACTGATTGAACGTCAGTCGCAACGTGACTTCGACTTGGACTTGGCTACAATTAGAATTTTCATAAAATTTATTTTTAATAATTTCTCTGTGGAATCCGCCTGCCCCGAAGGAAGAGAAATTTATCTGTTGGATATGAGGCTAGAGTGAATTCAAAAACTGGTTTTGGTATTGTGGTAGGAGGCATCTGGAATCGAACCCCAGTTTTTGAGATAATAGCCAGCCACTTCACTGAATAAATGATCCTGATCTATTATTAAAGGCTACAGTTACTCGTGTGCGCAAGACAACCAAGCAGAATTTCATTAGTAACTGTAACGCGGCTTCTGGCACGTGTTTCAAAGTAGTTCAGGAAATGTTTAGGCCTGTATCCATACTTTGCCAACATCAGAATTTAAGAGAAACGAAGAATGAATGAAAGACGATTTTACAAACAAAAATACTTGAATCCTTTGATGATTTTACGATACCGAGTTTCCTCTTCCTCTCTAGCATCACACTCGCAATCAGATTTATGCCAGAGATAGCCCCGTATCAAAGGAGATTGACCGAAAAGTAAAAATAGACTAGACTAAACTGAGAGAGAGCCGGTCACGGTGGCCGAGTGGTCTAAGGCATGCACTGTCTTCGCTCTCTTGGAAACCGGGATCGTGGGTTCGGATCTGTTTCCTGTGAGGTACGAACTGAATTCTTATATATTATTCTTATACACTGCCGGTCACGGTAGCCGAGCGGTCTAAGGCATGCACTGTCTTCGCTCTCTTGGAAACCGGGATCGTGGGTTCGGATCTGTTTCCTGTGAGGTACGAACTGAATTCTTATATATTATTCTTATACACTTCCGGTCACGGTAGCCGAGCGGTCTAAGATATGTACTGTCTTCGCTCGCTTGGAAACCGGGATCGTGGGTTCGAATCCCACTCAGGGCATGGATGTTTGGTTTGTGTGTGTGCGTTTTCCTGTGTTTGTATACAGGTATTAGCCTTGCGACGAGCTGATCACCCGCCCAAGGAGTCCTACCGTATGTGTAAGATCTAGGAAAACCAAAGTGAACGGAGAAATTCATGGAGGGAGACCTAGGCCCAATGGGGCTGTAGTGCCAAGGGAAACCAAAAGAACAAACAGAGAGAGAAGAGAATCATTCTTGATTAAATTACTATACCGAACACTTTACGAATAATATACACTGTAAAAGGTAAAGTTGTCCCTGTACTTAATTAAGCACTACGCCATGGAGACGTATGGGGGAGGTGATGTATAGATCCACGTCAGTGGTCAGACTCACGCCTCAAGTTTTGGAGGGACTGACAAGAATGACGGAAATCCTATAAGATTAAATGCCCTTCGGTATGAGATCTGACTTCTCCCGAACGTGAAGCAGCTTTTCTAGCTCAATCGAGGCTAACATTAAAAAGTCCAGCTTGAAAATTAATTGTTTACGTTTGTGGTATGGTATCATATTCCCCTTATGCACACAAATGGTATTACTACCACATGGAGAGAGAGATGACCATTATGTGGTTTATGGTGTACACGGTGCAGCCTGGTGAATATGAATGCCAAGTGACCCCATAGATAATACGAAGCCTGCTACTGGAGCCATCTGCAGCAGCCCCCCTCACAAATTTTATTGCCAACTCGTGTGTTATGAAGCATTAGGCCTTTAGTAACCCATCTGTGGTCCACGACCCATCATCGAACTGCCCTGTATTGTAGCCGAGCTACTGTAATTAAGATGAAATGTCAGTGACTAACTTATTCACTCATAGGGCTGAGCCCTACTAGAGAAGCCGCCAGTTGTGATGCTACACAAGAAGTTCCCAGCATTTTATGGAACAGGAAGGTTCATTACCGTGTTCATAAGAGCCCTCCTGTGGTCCCTATCCTGAGCCATATCGATCCGATCCATCCTGTCACTCTAAGATCAATTTTAATATTGTTCACCCACCTACGCCTTGGTCTTCCCTGTGGTCTCTTTCCACCTGGCTTTCCCACATATATACTATATGCATTTCTCTCCTCTTCCCCATTCGTTCTACATGCCCTGCCCAGTTCATCCTCCTTGACTTGATCATTCTTATTATACTTAGAGAAGGGTACAAGTTATGAAGCTCCTCATTATGCAGTTTTATCCAACCTCCTGTCATTTCATTCCTCTTCGGTCCAAATATTCATCTCTACACCCTGTACTCAAACACCCTCAACCTATATTCCTCCTTTAATGCCAGAGACCAAGTTTCAGACCCATACAGAACCATTGGCAGAGCTATAATTTTGTATATTCTAATTTTTATGTTTTTAGGCAGCAGACGAGAAGACGAAAAGTTCTGGACTGAACGGTAGCGAGCATTACCTGAATTCAATCTCCTCCCCGAATAGAAAAGTACGTTTTCAAAACTTCTTCTGTTACCTGTGTGTGTCTGCAGCAATTTGACAAGGTTTTAAAGGAGGAAATGCAATACTTAGTGTGATTCTAAATTATTGTCGGGGTTTCCGTGGCCTATGTACGGAAATCCCGACAATAATTTGGAATAATTCTGGATTTAGGACTGGATATAATGCATTGAGCAGTCGCATAACGGTAATAGTCGTTATTGGCAGTGAATACGTTAATATAACAGCCTGGGAACTTAACGAATGACTGATTTCTCAACAGAGAAAGTAAATGTTAAACAGTTTACCAAGTGAGGACATGGGTTCGTTACATGAAATTACCCAGAAGAAATTAACCGAATAATAAAGAGCGCGGCCGGTCACGGTAGCCGAGCGGTCTAAGGCTTGTATTGTTTTCGCTCGCTCGGAAACCGGGATCGTGTTTCGAATCCCACTCAGGGCATGGATGTTTAGTTTGTGTGTGTGCGTTTTTCTGTATTTGTATACAGAGTGATTCACGAAGTTATACCTCGGCTTATGGTACATATTCCTGGGGTTATTTCCTGCAAAATTTCATTGTAAACTTGTGGTCGATTTTCAATAGTTACGGAGTAACAATAGATTTTCGAAACGCATCATTGTGAATGCAGCGCTATGCTTCAGTGTGGGCGACCATACGTTCCAGTCAGCTATGTCAGCAGATAATGTAGACCCGTTTGAATGTAGGTAGATAGGCAGAGCGGTTCATACGCGTGCGACGCATTGTGTTGACGTGCAGGGAGACATTTTTGAAAATCTTATGTAAATCCAGTCGTCTTCTAAAGCACTACAGTTTAAAGGAAACAGATTGATAGAAGGGTGTGATATGCAACCATTGGTATGTTTACAGAATGGGATGCCGAAAATAATGTAATTTTGTAACACAAAATCGATGAAAAATGTTGCACAATGCAAAATTAAGAAATTGGAAAAAAGAAATTGGATTTAGAATGCTTCTTTCCTAAATCATTAACGATCTAAAAAGTGTTTGTATTGTATTTCTAATTTGTTTTGACTGAAATTCAAAGAAAAAAAAATTCGCCAGTTTTCAAATTACTGTATCTCTTTAATTATGATTTGGATACCATTAGTATATTTACATTTTTTTGTTCCAAATTACCTCAGGAATGCCCTCCCTAAGTGGGGGTAAAACTTCGTGAATCACCCTGTATAGGTAGAAGCCTTACGACGAGCTGATCACCCGCCGAAGGAGTCCTACCGAATGTGTAAAATCTAGAAAAACCGAAGTGAACGGAGAAGTTCATGGAGGTAGGCCTAGGCCCACTGCGGCTGTAGTGCCAAGGAAAAAAATTAAGAGCGCGAGGAAGCAGTTGTCTGTAACTGAGTAATCAAAATTTTATCGACTTCCAGTATGGAAGTCTTCTAAATGCTTTTTTCCGAGCTAACATTTTCAATTCAACTATCATTAAGTACACGGTAGCGCAAGCAAACATTGGTAGCCCGGCTTCGCTTTCCAATGGCGTTTTAGCTATTCTGTTGTCCACATCTGCTACGGACGTGAAATGCCGTGAAATTAGGCAACCCAACGTACTTTGGTGTATGTTGGGAAGCTCAGCGTCACGTCACAAGGGGAGGGGTTATATAAAGGCTATAACGTGCAGCTGTGGACCGGTCCGATAGGCGACTGGTATTTAGCGAGACATTGATTAGTTTCAGGGACGAGGAAGGGTTGATGCAACAGCGGTAGTGGCTGTATGCCCAGGAGAATGGACAGACAGTAGATAACAATCCACGAAGGTTTTATGAGGTAATTTTAACTTCGGGAAAGGTTTACAGTTCATTTAAAAATCCGTCAGCTTTGCTACAGTAGAAAAGCTTTATACCTCTAATGGCAAACATAGATTGAAATTAGAGAGGGTTGCGAAGAGAGAGGGGGTGGGAGAGGTGAAAATAATTTAGCCTGCAGGACTTTGGCTGTCAGGACGACAGGTGCTGGGCAACGCTGACATCTTGACGCGGCATTGATGGTTCAGTGGACTCGTTTCAGGTTGTAAGCTGAGAAGGATAACAGTATTACAACAGTTGTGACTGTGGATTTTGTTCGAATGCCCCTGCTCTCTGTGTACCTATTACAGTACAGGGTATTCCAAATTTAAATAAATACTTTCAGAAATGAGAAGTTATAAGAAGAATTAATGGCCTACTTTCCTTGATACCACACCGACCACATAGAAAACGACGCTTTCTACAGTTCTTCGATTATTGCGTGTGTATTCGTCGCCGCAGTAAAGGGTTGCCTAGCAAAGATAATGGGATACAGACACAGACAGGCAGACGGATATGAGGGGTTATTGAAATACACCGTTGGACGCAGGTTCCATGATATACGTACCAAATTCTATGAAGATGGGTTCAGGCATTCAAAAGTTAATAAGGGGAAGTACAGTTACCCACAGAAAAACAGACAGGATGGCAATCGCATAAGCCTCCTTTAATTTTTTTCAAGATAAGGGAACTAAGCTCAAAATCATAGAAATTTAACTGCCCCTATTGTGTTTCTATAGCACATACACACATACAAAATGTCTCCTACGGAAAAGTTTTCTATGTGCTTAACTAATTAAGCACGACATTATGAAGACGTATGGCGGTATGCATGTACAGACTCACGTATTCTTGACCTCGGCACTAGTTTGAGGAGAGTGGTTAGCTTCACGTCCCGACCGCTTTACCCCTGAGGAAGGATGCCCAGTAGCCATTTGATAGGAGGCTGGATGAGCCCCAGAACCGATTTAGACGACGTGGAGAGAGGAGACATCTTGCTTCTGTCGGGACTCGAACTCCGAACCCTCAACCTTCCAGCCTATAGCCAGTCGTATACCAACTGTGGTATCCCGACTCAAGAATATCTCCTAGTCTTGTATAAGCTTTACACACACTTAATATAAACCCCACAGCCCACACACGTTGCACGCTCTCATCAGAAGAAGTCTCTCTTTTTGGTGTAACATTTGGTATCGGACAGTTTAGGGTAAGCGTGAATCGGCTCTTCTTATGCTAGACTCTTCGTATAGCGTGCGTGTACGAATCTCTCGCTCGACACTTTGAACAGAATTCGTCTTCGCGTGCTGAAAAACGCGGTATGCTTTCCCATGTGTGGACACCATTTTTGTAGCACGCCTCTAGCGTACGAGAAGAGAATCACGTTCAAATTAGCAATCAATCGGTGCGTATATCATCACTCTGCAGTGAATGAATTTTGTATTATTAGTATTTGAATGTATTTACTTTACTTTGAATTACCCTATGCATGTTCATAGCATTTTTTTAAGTCATTGTTGCAGTTTCATTACCCCTTTACTCCACGGTTGTGGCAGTATGCCGTAAAAGCAAAATTAAATAAAGTGCATTAATTTAGTTTAATGTATAAACGGGTCGGAATTGAATCATGTCTTAGATGTTTATTTATTGAAGGTATTGAACTCACACACGTACATATTATACCGTGTAGAGCCGTTGGTATGCATTGACTACGAGATAGGAGAATAAACAAAACCGTTTCTAAGCAACGGGTCGCAAACACGTTACCGCGCAACGAATAGGCAAGCAACTATAGAGTTACTGTTGGAAACTATGTTTTCTGCTGTGTCCGTGCAAAGGGGTTATAAGGAAGACAGTTGGGTGACCCAGTCAGTTGAGAGTTGAGTTCCGCAAGGGAGCCTGAGAAGAGATGGCGCAGAAACGGTCACTGTTTACTGAGTCACGGTCTAGCAGTGGGTCTGTACATTACAATGTAGTGGTAAATATCTAGACTCGTATTCAGGAGTTGTTGTCTTCGAATCTCGGTCAGGACACATCCTGACAGGCTTTTAATGATATTACTCAGTTCCTGCAGGCAAGTGCCCGGGGTAGTGTCTTTGATTGAGCCACGGAGGTTTCGCTCCAAGTCCTGTTCAAGCCATAATTTAGTCTGGAGTCCTACCAGTTGACGTTATGTACGTGTATTGTAGATACCGACAGCCCCGTATGTCTTGTACAAATGAAGATCGAAATGTGTATCGCTGTTCTTAGTTGTGTACCGCAATTTATGGCTACGTGATGCATTATCAGTACAAATCACCCCTTTCAAAATGATGATTCAGTTCAGTGTAGGATAGGAAGACTGGAGAATTCACGTCTGAAATAAGTTGAAGTAAGTAAAATTTGAGGCTTTCACGGCGGTGACTATGAAGAAAGCAGTCTTCTGGGCTTTGGCACCGTGTATATGTGGTGTTAACCGACGTTTCGGAGGAACGTATCGCCTTCATCTTCAGGGTAGAAGAAAAAATATATAAGAAATCTGCAAGCAAAGAGACCGTGAGAACCGGTAAAAGCAGACTGCTTTCTTCAAGTTGAAGTAAGCCTGGAAGATATTTTATGGGAGCCTTCGAGATGGTTACCTTCCCCACATTCGTGAATTATAAACGTATTTATTAAATTGTTGAATACTAATTATACAGCAGATCGATGTGTACCTCTGCTTCGTTTGAGTAAATTCATCTGTTTTCATGCAGAAAACGAGATACATCGCACTAAAACCGGTCGTTCTTTGGCACGATTCTTCATTCTACATCATAACAACAAAAAGTCAGCTAATTTACTAACACCATGATGCCTCAATCTGTAAGAGTTCGTTAGTGATAGGGTTGTCAGGGCATGCAGCATGAATGGGGGAGAAGAGGAATACATATAGGATATTCGTGCGAAAGTTAGAAGGAAAGAGACCACTAGGAAAACCAAGACGTAGGTGAGTCGACAATATTAAAATGGATCTTAGAGAAATGGGATGTTACGGAGTGGATCGCTCTGGCTTAGGATAGGGACCAGTGGAGGGATTTTCTGAACGCGGCAATGAACCTTTTAGTTCCATAAAATGCTGGGAAGTTCTTGAGTAGCTGTATAATTGGCGGCTTCTCAAGAAGGGCTCAGCTTCATGAGTGAGTGATGATGAACCCGAATGTTAATTCCCATATTTACAGCAGCCCGCTGCTGATGCTTATCCAGATGAATCCAATCCAAATTCTTATATCCTACTTCTCTGAGATCCTTTGTAATAGAATTATTTCATGTTCCCTTACTGTATTCCAAGTGGCTTCTGTTCTTCAATTTTTCCAACCACCATTTTGTACGTAATTCGCTGCCATCTGATGCATGCTACTATCTGCATACAATTTCTGTCTCATGATCCTTGATGTGATCAACCTAATAATACTGGCGAAGAGTAAAAATTATGAAGATGCTTGTTGTAATCTTGTTCCACATAACAAATTTATAATTTCATGTTTAAATCGTACATTAATAAAGCTTTACCTTCATGGGTGACACGTTGTAACGTTATCTTTAGATGTTTCCTCGGTTCTTTGTATCTTCATGTCCTGTATCTTCAGCAGAATGTAGAATAAAATCGTGGCCCAAAAATATCTAGAAGTCCTTCGTAAACCTGGTAGAAGTCAAATATGTGGGGACGCCATTGGCAGATCACGAAAATATTATGAGCAGATTCAATTCGAGGAATATTAATTACATTTCCTATTAAAATGTTTGCCGCTCTGCTCTCACTCTTCTGGGACGTACCACCGTGTATTCTGGTATATATTTTGGGCAGAATTTGCTCCCTCTGTCTTCAGAATATATGTATTACATGGATAGCCTCAGGATTTGTATTTTGCTTTCGTATAAGCTATCCTATTACTATAATGATATATGGTGGCATCTGGCGGGATAACGAAATAGTCGAATGGAAACGTAATGGCTTTTATATATATGTTTCCGTTCCTTTAATTAGTGTAGCCGGGAAATATGGCGGAGATAATCCTGTGGAATATTTAGTTCGATTCAGGACAATCTGCGATATTTCTGTTTCCTTTTCCTGTGGTGTGGGAGGAGCAGTTGCTGCTAAAGTCATCCGTTATCCCGCCCGTTCAGACATTAGCGCTGAAGTTTCGGTGCTGAATGCATTCGAGAAATTGAATTAAACCATAATCTCTCTAAACGCAACGCCGTGTTATAGAAACCATTAGTAGTTTTTTTTTCTGTGCTGTTAAAGAGATTAAAATGATATATATATTTCAGTTTAGCGTGTTTCTTTTCCTCGCAACGCAGCATATAGTCATTTACGTCACACAGTGGGCTATGAGTATGTTTTCTTAGACTAACTAATTCTGGTAACAGAAACAAAAATTCATTTGTACTGTAATACCAAAATCCGCTACTGGGCACAACCCTAAGCCAATTACACGAACTTCTCCACCCGTTCTCAATAGAAAATTACTCTAAGATCTATATAACTCACTTATTTTTAGTTTGTTTGGACACGGAGTAGTACAGTCGGTATAGCAGCTAGGCTACTAGCTGGATGACTGAGGAGTCGGGGTTCGATTCCCGGTAGGGGTAAGAGATTTATTTTTCTCTCCTACATAATGTCCATATCGACTCTGGGGCCTATCCAGCATTCTGTACAGTGGGTGCCTTGGGCTGCTTCACCGATAGTAAAGTGGCCGGAGCGTGAAGCTGACCATTCACCTGTGTCTAGTGCCGAGGGTTAAGAATGGTTGAGCTATATTTTCACCACCCCATGCGTCTTCATGACTTGGTACTTAATTAAGTCCAGGGATAAAATTTTGTTTTCTTTGGAGGCCTGTGGTAGGCTATTGTGAACACGGTAAGAAACATTCAGATTCACAATTGCTGAAAATTTCTTATGTGGCTCGACGACTATTGTCTTTTCAAGAATGTCTCGACTCCTTGGAGTCAGTTGTTTATTTAATGGCGCTATGGATAACTCAGACTATGACTGGATGATAATGAATAATGAATTAGAATGGAAATTTAAAGCAAGGGGTGACATAATTTAAGATACAGCGCCGAATATTTCGATGATAGTGAATAATGAGAATGAAAAGGGAGCGATAGTGATGTAATTTATGGAATTATTTCGACATTCGCCTGGAGTGACTGAAGAAAAACTGAAAAATCTGTCAGTATAGTCATCCGTGTCCCTCTGAGGACAATGTGAAACGGACCTAACCACGTAAAGATTACTTGTCTTTTCTCTGTTGTAATATTTATTTATTTGTTTATGTTTCACGACATGTTTAACATGGCTGCCGGTGTCCGTGACTATATATGTCGTCGAATGGTGGGCTTTAATGTCCGTGTGTCGCGGACTCATGCACTTATTGAATTGGCAACCGTCGTTAAAACTCTAGGAAAGTAAGAGAAAGTAATTGTCTTTTTTATATAAAGAATAAAAAGAAAAGAAATCGTCTTCAGCAATCTATTGCCTCTGTTACACAGGGCACGCAGGACGAGTTCCTGCAGCCGTCCCACTTTCAGAAATCCAATACTCATAAGGAACCATTATTTTGCTGGCATGAAGAGTTAGCTTTTCGTGACTTCCTCCCCTCCCTCACTTCCCCTCTTTTCTCATATATCCTTGTCCAAATTCGAATCACCATATTTTATGAGGCTGTTTATTTTTAATAAAATTGAAAGCGAATCTGTGTACATAAAGCTAGAATCTGTTACTTCCTTCCAATATTGAAACATTATTTTCATTTTATGCCATTTCCTTCCAGAGCCTTGGGGAATATACGCACTATCTTCTCTAAGAGAGAATTATTTTGCGAGCAGAATGGTAGCTGGCGGAACGAATCTGATATTTATGCTGAATTGGAATTACGTAATTCTGTATCGTGTTCAATTTATGTATATTATTGATTGGCAGTAGATCGTGATGGCGTAAAGATGATTCCTTGCGTGCCAGCATGCGTGAGAAATATTGAACTAAAATGAGGAGATTAAATATGATGTAGGTCTTGACCTCTAGGGTTTACTGCAGTTCATTTCAAGGCCTTTTTTGGCTTCTTCGTAATGAAAGAAATTTATCTTGTAAGCTCACAAAGCTATGTATCTCTGTCCCAGTCTTTTTTTTTTAACTTTTTAACCAGTACACCAGTTTTATTAAAAAGTGATGAACGCATCTGTGGTCTAGTGGTCAGAGTTCCTGGCTAGAGATCCAGAGGTTCCGGGTTCGATTCCCGGCGATACCAGATTTTCTGAGGAGTAGTGGGTCTGGAAGGGGGTCCACTCAGCCTCGTGAGGATAATTGAGGAGATATTTCAAGAAAATAGCAACTCCGATCTAGAAAATCACTTCTCAGTCTCCATAACGTCTGTCTACATGTTGCCCTTCCGTTCAGTTTCGGCGTTCCAAGTTGATATTTCCTAGAGAATTCCCCACCAAAATTCAAATTTCATTCTCATCTACCGAGTCCTAATTACTTGTCAGACTGCCGAGTATTCCATTTGTATATGTTGGATATTTCGCAACTCTTCCAGTAATGAGACTTTACAACGACGGATCGTAGGATGACCAATGAAATTGGAGCAGATGATGGAATAACATTTCCGTTGCTAGGGAACATCAAGGTAAACACGTTCCCTCGAAGAAAAGTCTTGGCCACCAATAAGAAAAGGGTTTTCCATTGCTAGGCAACGAGCAGTAGACAAGTTTCGTTAGTAATAGAAGCCATATTTTCTATGTGGTCCGTGCCGAGCCTATATAAGAAACAGTGAAGTCTATGTGGAGGCGGGGTCGAATACCTCCACCGTGACCCTGCGAATCGTAGGAGGCGACGAAAAGGAAAGTCTCAAATCTGAGAGAGTAAAATACGGTTGCGAGTCTCAAGGAACTCTGACCCGAGAAAGACTGCCCTGGCAAGGGCCAGTAGAATGTAAATAAGAAAGACCCGTCCCCTCGTCAGAGAGGGCGCCCCACAAAAGCAAGACCGTAACTGTCAAACAGTAATTCATATGTGGTCATTAGCCCCAGACGGGGCTCGACACCAAGACTTAACTGACTGACTGAATGTCAGTCGCAATTTGATTTGAACTTGGACTGAGCCTTGCCCGTGTGGAGGCGGGGTCGAATACCTCCACCATGACCGTGCGAGTAGTAGGAGGCGACGAAAGGGGAAGTCTCAAATCTGAGATAGTAAATATGGCCGCGAGACCCACGGGACTCGGACCCGAGAAAGACTGCGCTGGGAAGGACCAGCAGCATGTGTAAAAGACAGACCCGTCCTCTCGTCAGAGAGGGCGCCCCACGAAAGCAAGACCATAACTGTCAAACAGTAATAAATATGTGGTCATTATCCACAGATTGGGCTCGACACCAAGATTGACTGGCTGACTGACCGTCAGTCGCAATGTGACTGTGAGAGGATTCGTCAGGAAGACGTTATTCAAGGCAGTTCAGTAGCTGATGTGTCAACCTTGAGAGTGTTACAGTTGTTTGTGTGTCATAGGTACAGCAATCTCTAAAGTGTAATAACGAATTATAGCGACGACGTGTGAAATTATCCAATAAATCTAGTTATCAAATCCGGAACCCGTTATTCACTGTCGCAGAGTTTATCATGTGATACCCAAAGTCTCTTGTCTTACACAAACTTTCATATAAATGTAAATAAATACTCCTTGATCCTTGTTAAGGTAAATAACGAAGTTCATATTTCGCCAAATTGTTCAAACCATTTCAATCTAACCGACGAAATTGCAAGTGAAATCATAATTTCAAATAATGAATGGCTGCGATGTGGAAAGCAAATGGAAAAACTACCACATTATCACTTTTCCTGGATAGTCTCTTTCCAAAAACAGAGATACCATGTATGCGACATGGGCGGATATAAGTGACCAGAAGACGAGGAAGAAGACGTAAGAAGATGCTGGATGACTTTGGGGACAGAAGAGGATATTTTTATTTGAAGGAGAAAGCTTGAGATCGCATTAAGAGGAGGAACTGTTTTGGAAGAGACAGTGGACCTGTTGTCTGACAGATTACTGATGAATGAATGAATGAATGACTGGCATTGGTAGTCTCACATGTAATCATAAAGTTCTCCTAACACCGTTATCCTACCCCTCTGAAATTAGTAATTTAACCTCAGAACCCAGAGTGGCCAAGTTGGCCAGGTTACTGAATACATCTGCACTTCACCCAGCCGATCAGGTAGATGCGCACTAACTGTCTGCGCAGCAGTATGCAGAACGTAACATTCTCGGGTTTACATGCACAGTTGGATGTTCAGAGCGATAAACTACATGGAGGATAATTCCAGGAAGTAGTACAATTAAACTATTAAATTCATTGTGTTACGTACTCGAATTACTGATATAGAGAGCTTAAAATTGCTTTGTATTATGAATATAACAATATTTCATAATATCAACAGAATTTCATTAACTCCCTCCAGCGCTTTTGTGACGAGTACAGAGATCAGTCTTAAAGCAGAGTGGTTTAGGTTCATTTGTTGTTTACTCACGAATTTATCGTTGAATACAGAGAGAATTCCATTCACATTGACTAGCAGCTGGCTCATCTCGCATTGTCCCCGATACGTATGGACCGAAAGTGACGGCAGAGGGCCTAACACAACTATTTTTTTATTGCTAGTGGGGTGGGACTAAGTCCCTTGTACTGCGGCCTCTTCTGGCCTATTGTACCAGCCCCAGATGATAGGTGAGGGTGATTGTGGAGCAATTGGTGGAATGAAGATTGGCAGGGGAAACCGAAGTACTCGGAGAAAACCCGCCCCAGCGCCACTTTATCTACCACAAATCCCACTTGACCAGACCCGCGATCGAACCAGGGCCGCCACAGTTGGAAGCCAGCCACTAACCGCTTGAGCTATGGTGCGGCCATTTAACTAACTAACTAACTAACTAACTAACTAACTCCATGCAACTAAATACTTCTTAAGAAACCAGCAGTAACTTAGCCACTCAAGAAATTTCCAGCACTTTATGGGACCCGAGATATCATTACCTTGACTACAAGAGCCAGCAATTATTCCTATCCTGAGCCAGATTAATCCAGTCCACACCCTCGCAATCTATTTCTTTTATATCCATTTTACTATTGTCCTTCCATCTACGCTTAGGTCTTCCTAGCGGTCTCCATGCTTCAGGTGTTCTTAACAGAACTTTGTATGCCAATCTGTCCCACGCGTTCTACATGCGCTATCCAGCCCATTCTCTTGATTCAGTAATCCCAATAACATCTGACGAGGAACAGCAATTATTGAACTACTCATTACGCAAGTTTCCCCAGCCTATAATTTCATCCCTCTTAGGTCCAAACATTCTGCTTAACACCCTGCTCTCAAACACCCTCACCCCATGTTTCTCTTCCTCATTTTTTCTTGTTCTCATATTCCTCATTTCCTCTTTTTCCTGTGTTCTTCCGCTATACTCCCGTTTCTTCCTACTACATCTCGTATCCTTCTGCTTTTCTTTTTATTCCTTCTTTCCTTCTCCATGTCCTTCCTCTTCGCTGTCTCGATCCGCAGTGTCAGTGTGTTAAGGTTCTATCCTGGTATATTTCTAAAAGGGATGAAGAGCACGACGGAAAACCTCAACAAAGACACAAATTCGAACCCAGGCCTACGAATTAGTTGTGTCACACAGCCGCGCCATAGTTCAAGCGGTTAGTCGCTAGCTTCCCACGGCGTCGGCCCGGGTTCGAGCCCGGGTCTGGTCAAGTGGGATTTGTGGTGGGCGAAGTCGCACTGGGGCGGGTTTTAAATGGGGTTGGTGGTCTATGGTTAAGGCCTAGTGTGGAGAAGTTCCGAGGTTCGGAATCAACGAAAGTTTTGGGCCGCGCCATAGCTTAAGAGGTTAGTCACTGGCTTCCCACCGCGGCGGCCCGGCTTCGATCCCGGGACTGGTCAAGTGGGATTTGTGGTGGACAAAGTGGCGCTGGGGCAGGTTTTCTCCGAGTACTTCGGTTTCCCCTGCCAATCTTCATTCCACCAATTGCTCCACAATCACCCTCACCTATCATCTGGGGCTGGTACAATAGGCCAGAAGTGGCCGCAGTACAAGGGACTTAGTCCCACCCCACTAGCAATAAAAAATAGTTAGTCAAATAGTTAAGTAACTAAGTGGTCTCTGACCAGCCTCCCCCACATTTTATTATTCTCATTGTGGAGTGCACTCGAATCGGTGGGACCAGAGTTCCGAAGTGGATCACGTCTTCCTATTAGAGGGGCCACGACTGCTGTACCCGCCGCACTGCAAGCTCATTGCCCGTCTGCAGGAGAGGATGTTTAACCATCATTCCTGCCACGTACAGCTCTGCACATCGAAATATACTTATCAGTATTCTACATATCTTTTTATCTTTGTCAACGGAGTTTATTACGTGAGGTTCATTTCTCCCCTGAAAAATTCGATCAGTTCAGGGGTGTTTAAACATTTTGCAAAGTTGTCCGAACGTAGCGATCTCCTATCATATTTGAGAGACTCTTGGTTCGAATCTAGGTCCTGCAGACCAGCTAAATCGAATGAGGCTTTCTGTAGTTTTCATCACTCCTTGTGGGATTGGAACCCACGATACCGGCTCCAGAGCGAACGAAGACAGTGCATACATTAGATCGCTCGTCTACCGTGACCGGCTCTAGTCCAGTTAACTTTCTTAACATTCACTATTTACGAAATACGAAATTCAAGTTTCAGGACCCTCTTCTAATAAGCATTATGACAGCTGACGGCAGAGAGATTATTGCTGGCAGAGCCTCCTAGCGACAGAATTACGTACTACCTGCAACCATGGCGTGCAGAACGCTACTTACCTACTATGTTAGCATATGTCACACAGCAACATGATGATGTTATTGTGTGGGGCATTATACCGTGACATGGTGCAGACAACAACTTGAAACTGAACTCTGACCTGCGTCAGATAGCGAGGGATCTAGTGGGAGGGAGATCCGCGAGATCAAGGGTTCAGATCTGCGCCTGGAGGCAGACTGTCCTGACCAAGGATTTCATAGTGTCCTTCGGTCCTTCCAGGAAAATGCCTCAAATTAAGTCACGATCATTTCCTTCTGAACCGTTTCTAATTCATTATTCATCAATCAGGTGATTCTGACAGTTACGTTAATTGAATCATGATTAAAATATTGCGAGGTGCTTAGCCACAGTAATATATCGAATTATATTTTATTATTATTATATTTATAATACTCATTATTATAATCGTATTTCTAGTAGTATTTATTATTACACCACTGCGTAGATATATTTGATATAAAAGCAGTTTCTTTTAGACATCGTTTATAATCAATGTTACTGCTTTATTCAAATTACCTTTTTGTTTATTGATGTACCGTATGTCTTTATGCTCCGGAGGAAAGGTAGAAATACTAATATCTTAATATACATACTTACTTACTCATGGAGCTGAGCCCTTCTGGAGGTGCCGCAAATTCTGCAGTTACTCAAGAACTTCCCAGCATTTT
>NW_019725843.1:370788-396662 GCF_002891405.2 Cryptotermes secundus
TATATATATATTGTCACGTATAAGGTGTTTGCGTGACTAATTTTAATGGGTTCTGGATACGATGAGGAGATTTATTATACCCTCACAAGTCGGAATTAAAAATAATTAAAACACTAAATATTACTGTAACTGTAGCACATCCAATAAAATCTTCAACGTCTGCTTGCTAGTCTTTGCTTGGTAACGAATCTTATCTGGTTAACACTTCAACTAGTCAACTGCCTTACAAAAGACTTTCTGACTGCCTTGAACGACGTCTGTCTCTCTCTCTCTCTCTCTCTCGCTGACGAATTCACGAATCCACTGCCTTTTATAACTGTCACCCGGCCTTCATAGAAGTCACCATGTCTTATATTTCCTCTGTTCTGTTTCATCCGGTTCCACGAAAGGTGTCTCGACCTCGGGACACCGCTTTGATTTTTCCAAGCGTGTTCGTTGCCGGGAAATGTGTTCTAACCATCCGTTGTCTAGCAGTGGATTATTTCTTCACGGTATAATCCTACTGTGTTAGCATGTTTAAAGCAACATAATTAATTGAATGTTTGTTATTGTTACTCAATTCTTTTGGTTTTCTCAGAAGTACCTTATTGTTTATTGGTACGGTGTTTTCCTTGTTCTTGTTGTTCCTATGCTTTTCTTTCTTGTGCAAGATAAGAATAGTAGGTTTCCACTCGTGTATCCTAAAGTGTGGTTGTGGTCTCAGGTATTGTGTACCGTAGTGTAATTAATACTATCTGTACTCTGCTGATTCCGTAATTGGCCTTGGCGTATGTGAACTCAGCACATAAATGTAAAGAATTGAATTGAATTATTGTTGTTATTAAGGCCGTGCCATAGCTCATGTGGTTAGGCGCTGGTGTTGCACCACGGGTCCTCTCGTTCCGTTTCCAGTGACTTCATGTGATTCGTGGTAGATGAACTGGCATTGGAGCAGGCTTTGCTCCGACCTTTTTCATGGTTTTCCCCTGCTGCTCATCATTCCGTCATGTTCATCTATTAGCACATTATTATGTACTTGGTATTCAACATGGAGTCTTCATTTGTGGCTTGGAATGACTATTTGCAGAGTTTAAGGTAGTTATTGTTGTTGTTGTTATTATTATCGTCATGAGAATAGGTTACAGAAATATCCTAATTGATACTATTGTCTTGTCACTGTGGCCTCTTTGTTTGAGGCATGAAATGTCTTTTCCCGCTCAAACACTGGAATCGTGGGTTCGAATCTCACTCGAGGCATTGATGTCTGTCCGTGCTTATTCTGTATTTTTGTTGTCCTGTGTAAGCAGCGGCCTTGTGACGGGCTGATCCCCCGTCCAAGGAATCCTACCAGTTGTTTCTAAGATCCATAATTCCAGAATAATTCTGAATGGGAAGAAGCCGGAGGTCCTAATTCGTCAAAGCAGAAGAAGAACTCATATTTTTGAAAACATAAAATTTGTGCTTTATCGAGAGATGGCGTTTTATTTTGAGGAAAGTTTATAACGATAACCGAATACGCTTTCATAAGGTGCTGGTATCAGAGCTCCAGTAAGACACGTTAGAAACTTTTAACGTCTTTTATACATGGCTTTCATATAGTCATACTGATCACCGGGCCTTAGCCGCAAATAAAAATATGTAACTTCTTTGTGTTTGGCAATCATTTCTCCAATATGACTCGTCTGGCCAATTTAGTTAGTCGGTAGTTACAGCATTTTGGTACACTCAGTTCTGTTACACAGTTTTGCTTGTCCTGTGTCTGTTGTGCAGTAGAATAACGTATATTTTCTTTGGAGCACTGGGCTGGTTTCTCAGTTTCAATGATCATTTTTACAGAAGGTAGGACTCCATGGATGGGTGATCAGCTCGTCGCAAGGCCTCTACCTAAACACAGAATAAATGCATATACACACCAAACCTCCATGCCTTGTGTAGGATTCGAACCCAAGATCCCGGCTTCCGAGCGAGCGAAGACAGTATATCCCTTAGACCGCTCGGCTACCGTGACCGGCAGAGTATGAATTTATCTTACATGTTTGTTTTTTTTTTTCGTTTACTTTTCTTTGTCTTACTGTTTGACTGGCTAGTGTGACTGTTGAATTAGCGCTTGAAAATAAAAATTAATTTAATTATAGCAGTAGTAGTAGCGTAGTAATCGTAATGGTATTAGTAGTAACAGTAGTAGCAGCGGTAGTAGTAGTAATGTCAGTATGGACACCACTTTCTGCCTCAAGCAATGTCGGACTATGATGCTCATGGCGAACAGACAGTGTTGAAGGAGAAACATTCCCCTTACTGTCCGACCACACCGAAGTGCCACTTTGCAGCGCCCTCGTGTATGATCTACAGACCAGATGTGCCTTATGGGTTGGCCTATATCTTTCGTTAACCGGAAGTTCATGCGCGATTATCGCAAGCACGTAGGGGGAGAGATACTGAGAAACAGAGATACTTCTGTATCTCGCTGTCCGGACTCTAATTGTTGAGGCTATTATTATTATTATTATTATTATTATTATTATTATTATTACGAGGGAGAGTCAGTAAATAAGTAAAAAAATTAAAGTAAAAGAGCCGTAATGGACGTAATATGTTTCTGTGTGTATCACTAGATAGCAGCACAGTATAGTTTCAAGACAGCCTAGGTAGCAGATACGCGCATGTTCAGAGACTGATTTCAGTAGTTAAAATGGCGACTGCGCTTAAGGAGTGTGCTATAGAAGAGCAGCGAACTGTTGTGTGTTTTTTCGTGGGCAAAATGACTCAGTGCAAAGGATATTCATAAATAAATTTTTACTGCGGGAAATGTGACTTCCATTTGTTTGGTCCACTAAAGAAAACACCCTGGTGGCAAATATTTCGCTAATGATGAAGAGGTTGAAACGGAGGTGCAGAAGTGATTGAGACAACGGTCAGAATACTCCTGTGCTGCGAGTTTCTGTGAACTAGTAAAGCGATGGGACAAGTGTATCAATGTTGATGGAGGATATGTAGAGAAATAAATGTTTTTTCCTTTAAGATTTGAGTTTTTCACGGTGGTCACTATGAACAATGGCATCTTCTGGGATGTGGAGCCGTGTAGATTTTGTATGAACCGATGTATCGGGGGAACCTATTACTTCCATCTTCAGGGTAGAAAAATCCGCGAGCGAGGAACCAGCGTGAGCAGATGGCTGCAGACTGCAGGATTGTGAACTTCAGCATCATGCTTATTTACTTGTTTCACATGCGCTGTAATTATTCGCACAATAACATCTGCCTTTTCCACCTCAGACATTCTACTGATTCCGTATTTTGCTTTGGTGAGATCTAAACTCAAATCTGTTGCTTGGAACTCTGTTACAGTTAATGATTCCAATGATCTTAAGCCCATACAAAGACAATTAGAAGCCCTTTGGCCAAATAGGTTTTTCCAAGATATGGAATATCACTACGATAATTTATTTGAGAGATTAAATTTGTCGGCACCTCATAACAGCCGTCATCACTTTGATACTTTGTTCCTAATAACTGTCTTTAGTGGCACTAATGTTGCCTGTCTGTCCTCTTAACAGTCTGTCTTCGGTTTCCTACTCGTAACTTCGACATGTTCTCTTTCCCTTCTAGTCACTGCCCTTCAGCTAGTTGTGTTTCTGCGGTAAATGCAGCGTATAAATGTAGAGATATATTTAGTAACTAATGTTTCGGTGTTAAAAGCCTAAACTGATTAATTTTTTCTTGTTTTCATTGTTTCTTTTGTTGATTTTTTTTTTTTGTTTTGTCCTGTGGTGTTGTTTTGTTGTTGTAAGATTTGAGTCTTTCACGGCGGTGACTATGAAGAAAGCAGTCTTCTGGGGTTTGGCACCGAGTATATGTGGTGTCGGTTAACACCACATATACACGGTGCCAAATCCCAGAAGACTGTTTTCTTTATATTGTTGTTGTTTGTATTCGTGCTGACTCTGTGACTGGCCTTTGACTATTGAGATCAGCACGCAAATAAATAAATAATTGTATTATTATTATTTGAAGTGCCTTGTTTTGTATTTTGTTTGTGTTTTGTTATTGTTTCTTTCTTCTTACTTGTGCTAACTTCGTAATTGGCGTCCGGGATGTTAAGTTTACACCTATATAATTAAGAATTCAGTTGAATTGAATTATTA
Organism: Cryptotermes secundus; assembly: GCF_002891405.2. Lineage (NCBI taxonomy): Eukaryota > Metazoa > Arthropoda > Insecta > Blattodea > Kalotermitidae > Cryptotermes > Cryptotermes secundus. Next base: position 374,910 of record NW_019725843.1, read on the forward strand.
TTGTAGTTCCCTCTCGATATATTAGAGATTTCCTTTATTCAATGTCTGCGCCTGAAATCAAATTGTCCTACTACTGCATACGCGTCAGCTGCTAATGTTATATAGCAGAAACTTTGACATATTTGGAGCCAAAAACGTTCCCTTTAATAATTGTTGTAATAGTACTTTCTTCATATTAAAATATTAATTGTACATAGTATGTGTGTATATACCGTTTTCTCGTGCATAATAGCTGGCGCGATTGAACTTGCTAAATTTTTATTATTATTCAAGCTACATGTACCTTGTTCTATTTGTACGTACGTTCTTTTGTAATTCCATTTTTGTTCCTGCTGATTTTATAATTGGCCTTTTTCTTTAGTGTAAACACGTAAATAAACAAGCAATTGGATTAAATTATTATTATTGTATTAATATTTTTAAAAATTGTTTCTTACTGTCATATTTTACACTAATCATTGCTCTTCCGATCGTTAAAATACTAATTTTCTTCATATATATATTAATTTTCTTGCTTCATAACGATTACTTTGATTTAATTTTTAATTAATATTTAAAAGGTAGAAAGTTTAAAAGTTCGAAAATTAAAAAATAAATTGTAATGTGCTGTAGCGCCTCTCTTAATCAACAAACAAATACGCGACTTTAAGGGAGGCACCACAACACACGATATTTTAAATTTTAATTATTAACTTAAAGACTTTCTAATTTTTAAATTTTGAGCACAATAAGATGATTAGTTGTAAAGAAATAATTTAATACGTAGCGCATCATCTATGTACCAACAGTGCAACCGTTTACGTGCAACAACATACACGCGTGACGATGGTTCTTGTGAGACAGAAACATGTCGCGTAATAGTGGAAAAAGGACGTGAAATAGGAATGGTCAAACCAGGAACCGCGCGGAAATCTCCACTCAAGACTTTGTTTATGTACGGGCATTCTTCTATAATTGCGTGTGTATTCGTTGCAGCCGTAACGTTTTTACCGAGCCGTTGCTTAGCAACGATAAGGGGATACACTTACACGCAGACTAATTGGAGATACGTATTTATGAAGTACGCAGTTGAGGTGGGTTCAGGTGCCATGATACACATACCAAGTTTCATATAGATTCATTCAGGCATTCAAAAATTAATAGGGGGTTTGGGGATTCAGAGAGACAGACATCATGTCGATGTCATAAGCATATATTTTTCATTTTTCAAAGTAAGGAAAGTGCTCTAAAAATGTTACATGTTTGTCTCAAACCCTACCCCGGTAAAAAGTTCCGCTGTGTGCGAGTGTAAAAGTAAAGCTATCCCCATAACAAGCCGTGAGGGCCCATAAGGATTGTGATACGTTGAATTTCCTACCTCATCTAGACAATCTGCTCAAACATGGCAGTGAGGTTGTCAGCCTTACGTGCCTGCCGCGCTTTACTCCCCAGGAAAATTATTTAATTAATTCCTGGTACTCATTTGTACTAGAGGCTGAGTCGACCCCAGGGCCATAGTGCGGCTAGAAGGATTAGGTCGAATGAAAGGAATCCAATGACCTCATCGGGACTTGAACCCACGACCTTTCGGCTTGTGGCATAGCGCCTCTACCAACTACGCTACCGCGTGCCCCCGTGTGCTCTCGTTACTTTCCATACTGGTACTATCGCAGTGCCTGTGGCTGGGCTCATTGTTTCAATTTGTACAATTCCCCAGGCAGGTACATATGGTTCATAAGCTATTGAAATAATGCATTTTTAAATAGAGAATTATTAAAATTTCAGAATACACGCGAACAAATAACTAATTAATTATCCTTTCTATGAAATACAAATATGAAGGTTTTCAATTAAACATCGAAATGAGGTGAAATAAAAGTATACATAATTTTTTGTTCTCAATTAGTATGTCGTTGCATTATGTATACGGTATTACTCGTGGTGTATGACAACGTTATATGTTTTCTTTTCAGTTCTTCGCTATATATCACAATAGAGAACTGCGTACCGAGTGATGGCTCACAAGAGACACGAAAAGAATTGTTCGTTGTATATTTTACTGTAGACATGTTTTCTAAAATGAGGAGCTTCATAACTTGTACCCTTGTTCAAGTATAAATAGAATGATCTAGTCAAGGAGGGCATGTAGGCGTGTAGGGCAGGACATGTAGCACGAATGGGGGAGGAGAGGAATGCATACAGGATATTGTCACGTGTTGGGTATATTGCACGCGACAAGTAACTTCACGCCTTATTTGGTATAACGAATTTATTATTTATTATATTTTCTAATATTTGCGACGAACATCTGAGGAAAGTCACTAAAATCTGAGTTTTTCTTACCTCCAGGCGGAGGCCTGCCACCACGTAATCGCCTCGCTCAGTTGTACGCTATTTGTGCATAAAGTGGAATGGCTAATGGCGTTACTCTCCTCTCTAGGTCCACTTTCGTAATCGCACATGGAGAATGTTGAATGGACTCCGTTATAATTATCTTGTCTGTCTGCTCAAATGTCGTTTGATAAGACTTTCAAATGAAATTAATTAGATGTAACTTAATCTTCTTTCCTCAGGAAACAGTCATTAAAAATCGGTCTTCCTAATTAAGAAGACAGCTTGTCTCATGATTCATAACTGTAATCGAAAGGTCAAGATATGACCTCTTCCAGACTTCCGTTCTCATTTATATATTAGTCCTTTATCGTCCAAAAATATCAATTTAAGATACACACCGTTCTTAAAAACACGATAACACGAAAAACACTAGACCCCAAAAGTTCAGAAATCGCAATTAGAAAGAAAAAAGAAAGCCCGTCGTTTGAGTCCGCAAGCGAACTATACCGACCGAGCGATCGCCGCTTGTCGACGAAGTTAGTGCAAACTTTTGAGGATAGAGGGTGTCACGCGGTCAGCGCAACGGATCCCCACGGCCGTTAATCTCGGGTTTCTGGACCGGAACCGCTCCTCAATTATCCTCACGAGGCTGAGTGGACCCCGTTCCAGACCCACTACTCAGAAAATCTGGTAGCTCCAGGACTCGAACCCGGACCTCTGGATCTGGTGTCAGGAACTCTGACAACTATACCACAGAGGCGGTCGAAATCGCGATTAATGTAAAGAAACACGCGAATTAACATGGAGTTCTTATTCCATTCATGTGTGTTTTGTTTGTGTAAAAATATCGCCCCTGTAATCATCTTAAGAGAATGGAATTATTTCAAAAGCGCCCAGTCTCTTCTCCAGTCACGTATGAAGGGAGGACACTGTTTAGGCAACATTTTACATGAATCATGTCCCAAAAGACCCTTTATCCTTTTCCCTTCTCCGATCTTGTTTCTAGATGACAATCACTTACGGTTTTACAATGCTTATACCATTATTCTGACCGTCCTTTCGTTGTTCATGAACATTTAATGCATAGAGCGATCACATAATGACTCCTAATTCTTAAATAAAATGGAAGATATGTGACTGACATGACCCTATGTTTCTAGAAAAGTAATTTAACAATAAGTAAGGCGGATAAGCGTTTGTTGTTGAACTTTCCCGGCTTTAATGTGTCACTTATGAAATTAAAGTATAAAGAAATACCTTTGAATATTGCACGAATTTAGTTATTTTGAATAAAGAGAAAATTTCTGGTCACGGTGGTGCTCATGTGATTAGTCGGCAGCTTCCCATCGCGCCTATCGGTGTTCTATTTCAGGTCCTATGTGATTTATGGTGGAGGACAAAGAGGCACTGGTGTAGGTTTTCTCCAAGTACGTCGGATTCCCCTGCCTTTTCTCATTCTAACAACTGTCGATACTGACAGTGCTCTCAAATAAATTTAAATATTTATTTTTAAATTAACTAAAACCACTCCTAATAACGAACACATTCACTAGGCCTTGTGTGTGTGTCCGTGTGTAAGGAAAGTGCAATACAAACTCGACCAAAGGGGATTACTCATGTGTGTTTAGCAAAGCCACACAAATTCATTGTATGTCTCACTGAATCTCTGAAACACTGGATGCTTTTCGTGGAATTCAATAGGCTTCCAGGAGAGCTCAGTCAGTAGAACGACGAGTTACGGGCTTGACGACCCGGGTTCGGTTTCCGGACAAGAACCTTTTCTCTTCTCCACAGCATCCAGACTGACTCTGGGGCCCACCCATCCTCATATTCAATTGGATGCCGGAGGCTCTTTCCCTGGGGATAAAGCGGCAGGAGCGCGAAACTGACCACTTAACTCCGTCTAGTGCTGACGTCAAGAACGACGGAGCTATACCTGCACTCCCCAATACGTCTTTCTTAATTGATTAAGCACAGGAACAACATTACCTTTTACCTTTCTGCTCAACTTCAGCATTCCTCTTGGATCTGCTCCTCTTGTGTGCTTTCATCAGAGCCACAAAGATGTTACGTAATATTCTTCTGCTATCGAGGATAATAGTAAACATCAGTGTCGGCAGTTGACTGGCTCCTGGATTCCCTTTCTTTTGTTTTCCTTGGACTGCCATTGTGTCCACTACAAGCTAGACTTCTTATGCCCTGGTTTCTGTTACTGTTGCCACGTTTCGCCCCCTGCCATCTGCCGGTCGAATTTATATAGAACCTTGATCTCCAACAATCGCATTCTGCATCGCTGGTAACTAACTATAGTCCGGTTGCCTGCTATTGAACCGTAATCTCCCGTAATTACAGCATGGCTGGTTTCAATTAAACATCTTGTACACCACAATCCTGTAACTAATCCTCGAATCAGAAATCCATTTACATCTTCCTGCTTTGTTCTTGATTACATGTTAATATAGCAAAATATATACTCTTGTATCCTGTTTTCTGTACAGAAATTATGGTTTATAAACAGTATTTATTGGCTTAAAACAATTGTTAAGAGATAGAAAGGTACATTTATCTCTCCTTTTACGGATAAGGCAAATGAACTCATTTGCTAATCTCAAAATCCTCTTCCAGTCTTCTTAATGTTAAGAGACCTTGGAGGTTTGTAATCTCGTGCTGTCCTGGTCACCCCCTCTCCTCTGTGTCTGCCTTCATGTCTGTATGCAATAATCTCTTCATTTAGTCAGATGGAACCCAGAGGATAAATCAGAAGTTATCCTCAGATACACCAGACACAGCAATCTTCAGACACAAACAGTCAGTATTACAGTGCATATTGGAAGGCGTGATTTTTCTTACAGTACGTATCGGTATATCCTATTTCCTCTATCACTGCATAGACATAAATGACATTTAAATTGAAAAATTTTGTTCGTATCTGCTACCCTTCATACGTCTCGGTACGGAGAACTTCTTTTGCTTCTTTATTGTTACTTTTTCTCCGCCAGAGATCTCGAAGACCCAGTCCGTTTTCTTGTAGATTTGTGGTCAATTTGTGTGCAATCTTGGAGCTCGACTTCCGGCCGTTTACTTCGTTGAAGAAACGAGATAGTTGGTGGAGTGCAAGAAGGGGTTTCGGAGGGAAGGGGGTTGTTGAAGTGGAATGGGGTTAGCTGACTGCCGGCAGCTAATTCGGTCCGTGTTCACTTTGCAGCCAGCTAACTAGCCAGTAAGTAAGTAAATAAGCAACTCAAATTAAATTTTCCACAAGAAAACTAAGGAACTTCATTTGGGTAAAGTTTAGCCCTATATCCTTGCATAAGCCGCTCTGGAAACCTTACGGTTTAGAATTGCATGCACCGTGTATAAGCAGCCCTTGATCCTGTGCACATACTAAAGAAGACAGCTAAACCCTCCTTCTCGTGTTATATATTAAGCTATTTTTGTAGAAACGTTTTTTTTTCCCTCCATAGCCAGTTAACTTAATGAATTACTACTTTCTTTAAATTTAGCTGCTAAGAAATAGCTTCAATATCAGTCGAATAAAACAAGATACTGAGAATGTTTTGACTTGAAACCCTTTGCTAGGCAACGACTCGGTAAACACATTCCCGCACAAGCAAACGCTCTCAACAATAGGGCGTCTATTGCTAGGCAACGGACCAGTAAACATACTTCCTTAACAAAGGATGTTGTTTTTTCTGTGTTGTCCGTGCATAGGAGTTATAAAGAAGTGTTCGGAAGGATAGAACAACCAGTCGGGATATGAGCTTGCAATTGAATTGGCAGTTGCAGAGTAAGGCAGGAAAGGGGTTAGGCTGGGAAAAACTCTATGTGTGATTTGAAGTGATAGTGAGACTTATAAATTCGTTGCCTGGACACGACTAATGAAGAATGAGAATCCTATTGCGTGTGTAACGGTGAACTGTAAAGTGTGTAGAATGTACACGGTGCAAAAACGAACCATCCAATCTTGAACCCGTCCTATAAGTCACGCCTATATTTGCCATCCATAAGCAGTTGCGTTTCGCTTCTTTGCCGTGAGATGGGAAAGTGTACTAGTGGGAAAGTGGCTGGAGCGTGAAGCTGATCGCTCTCCTCCCTCTAGTGCCGAGTTAAATAATGATGGAGCTATAACTCCACTCCCACATACGTCTTCATGGTTTCGTGTTTAACTCACTAAACAGAGAGACAAGCTTTCCTTTACCTTTGCCTTCAGTGTACTGATAGAGCTAAAGTGAAATGTATATCCGCCCTTGTGCTGAAGTAAGAAATACGACATAAAAATGTACGGGAACGTGAAGGTTTAACGCCATTTGTTCTTGGGCAGGGTGTATGAGGATTACCCTGTCCTTGAATGTGAAGCCGTGTAGTCCGGTAATTACTGACATTAAGAAGGAAAATTCTGATTCTAAAGGTTTCTGACGATGATGTATAACAAACAGGATTTCTTGTTTCTATTTTTTGGACCTTTTCCATCATCCGGTATTCTGTTGAATAGAAAACAAGACGATTCGGAAACTGGATCTGTTTCCGTCCTGAGGTGAAGGGGGGAGAAGACACCTACTCAGTTGGGCCCTTTACAAATAGCTAATCTCAATCACTGGGCGATGGAAATGTAAAAAAAAAGTTAAATCTGTGAGGAAAATGCTGTATGCATATTCAATGTAGAAGTGACCTACCCTGGAGATAGAGAAGAATTTTACTTGAAAATATCGGTAACGATCTAACAGACTACACGGAGTTCTATCCAAGGAGAAAGTAATCCTTATTCCTTCTTAACCTTTCGGCTCGGGACGGAGGGTGAGTATTGTCCATGAACAAACAAAACAAACTCCGTGGTCTGTAGTCCGCAAGCGAACTATACCGACCTAGCGACCGTCGGTTGTCGGCGAAGTTAGTGCCAACTTCAGCTGATAGAGGGTGTCACGTGGTCATCGCAACGAATCCCCACGGCCTTAGTCTCAGTTTTCTAGACCGGAGTATTCTTCATGAAGGAATCATTTTCAGTTCGAGTAAATACAATGTCACGTGATATAGAAGGATCTGTATTTCGTTTGTCGTCATACTGTAAAGACTGGTTGGGATGCAGATGTATAGAACCTTGGACATTGCATATGATCCGTGGTATGCCAGAGCCTTGGAATCTGCTGGGATGAAGCGAACGACCAGGTAGACACATACATGACTCAAGACAGTAAAACTTCACGTAGAACTACATGACACTATAAGAGCTCTAACATAATTGGCCAATAATTCAGTTGCTTCATGTTTACAGCTTACCGTTACGCCGTTTGGTAAATTACATGGCTTGGACATGAGTATACAACGTTAGTGCAAATAGGCAGATAAAGCATATTGGAGGAACTACGTCCAGAGGCAATATTCAGGTCCACACATTAATTCAGGTGTTCATGTTCGCTTTGGAAAATGCATCGTTGGGCAAATAAATATTAAATTATTAAAAATTATTACAAATATTAAAATTAATTAAAAATACTGTAGAATTTGATTTTAGGTAAATTATATCGTAGTTAAATTGTTGCCACGAGTAGTATGTTAGAGGCGTATTAAGGTCATGGAACACAACACGACACAACACAACACGACACGACACGACACAACACGACATGATTCTTTTTTACTAATCCTGATAAGCTGATCTCAATAAACGGCAATCAGAAAGTCGAAAGTCATGTCACGTCGACCTCTGTTCATTTCTGAGCAAGACAAAACGTATACGACAATTACGCAATTTCAAATGGTGACGTTATTAAAATGAAACTTGTGAAATATTTTGTGACTCTTTGGTAGATAAAAATTATTTTAAAAAATGCTAAAAATAAAAATTAAAGTATGGAAAAAAACACAGTATATGGATCAAAATGTTTTCTAAAATTTCGTGACGATGAAACGATTAATTTTCTGTATACTATGTATCGTCAATCAGATGTTATATAGGCAAAGATCTTAGATTTTGAAGATGTTTCAGTGGAGCCTCGGTAATCCGAACTGACCTACAGTACCACAAAAAAATTCGCACCTCCAGTAATTACCAACTTAATATAACTGTTTTACTTTCCTGCATTAAAATAAATTCTTGTGAAACCATGTGTTAATGGACCTGCTCTTTGGGAGCTTAAAGATGTAACCCAGTTCCGTCTTTCCCCGAGCCCGGGGTGTAGTCGAACATTCGCAGGTTCCTTTCGTCTATGTACAAAATGCCTATAAATCTTTCAAATAAATAGTTTTACAAAAAGTATAATATTTATTTTAATCCAGTAATCCGAATGATTCGATATTTCAAATACACCAGTGCTTCAATTAACTCGGATTATCCACCTTACACTGTACTTATTTTTAACTAAACAGCATATGATGTAGGCTGTAAGGTGGTAAATAGCTCCTCGAGCCGGAACTGGCGCACGGGCCCTTGGTTGCGCGTGCCTACAGCTGCACTGTCTACCTACCAACCTCCATTCTCATATAACTAGTTCTTCCTAAATCCAATGACAGAGCAATAAAATATTGAGCAGGACAATTCAGCTTTAAGATGGTCTCTTTTAGGGAAAGAAACGTTATCAACTTAAGTGAAATTTGTTTCGCGAGGGTCCAAGAGGTCGCCGCTAGCGAGTAGGAGTTTGGTAAAGAAAGGAGAGGTGGGAGGAGGGTGAAACGTCCAATAAGCAAGTCAGGAGAACACATGTTCGCAAGGGGCAAAACCATATAAAATATTCAGTCCAGGATCCCTGCCGTTACATTAGTAAGCGGATGTAATTAGCTAGCAAGTAGGAAGAAGATAGGGGCTATACCGGGCCCTCATGTTCATTCCGTGTGTGCCCCCCATTACTGATTTATCACAGCGAAGAACGGGAGACAGAGAAGAAATCCCCTTCATTATAACAGCTCCGCTGCTGTGTGCTCAGCGTCTGAACGCTACTCCGAAGGCGTAACCAGGTACTGACGATGTAACCATAGGTGTGAAGCCAAGTGACAGCGGCCAGATGTGAGTTCAGAAGTGTATAAAACACTAAGGCTGTTATTTACAGTTTACAGCACTTAAAGGCAGGTCCTACGACTGGAATGTAAGAGGAATGTACACTTGTCTCTGTCTATGAACATAGTATGAAAGTGTTTGAGAACAGGGTGGTGAGGAGATTGTTTGGACCGAAGAGAGATGAAGTGACAGGAGGTTGGAGAAAACTGCATAATGAGGAGCTTCATAACTTGTACTCCTCTAAAAGAAATAATATAAATGATCAAATCAAGAGGAATGAGATGTGCAGGGCATCTAGCACGAATGGGGGAGAGGAGAAATGAATATAGGATATTGGTGGGAAACCTCGTAGTAAGGAGACCACTGGGAAGACCAAGGCGTAGGTGGGTGAACAATATCAAAATGGATCTCAGAGAGATAGGATGGGATGAATTGAATTGATCTGGCTTAGTATAGGGACCGCTGGGGGGTTCTTGTGGACACGGTAATGAACCTTCGGGTTCCATAAAATGCTGGGAAGTTCTGAGTAGCTGCAGAATTGACGGCTTCTCAAGAAGGGCTCAGCGCCATGGGACAGTGAATGTCTCTCTATGGCTCTATAACCCTCTGTTGAACATCGGTCGCTTTTTCACTTACGGAATCATATACTCAACTTGTAGGACTCTTTTGGCGGAGAGTCAGCCCGTCGCAAGACCACTGCTTACACACAGAAAACGCAAACAGAGAATAAACGCACACAGACATTCATGCTTCGAGTGGGATTCGAATCCACGACCGTAGTGTTAGAGCGAGGAAAGACGGTTCATGCCCTAGACCACGCAGCCACTGTGATCGGCAGATACTTGTAAGCACGTATAAAAGACCACGGGGGAAGGACGTTGAACCTTCCTGTAATAAGACAGACACTTATTAAATACTTCTTGTTTCCTTATGTCAAAGTAGAGAATGGAATATGTTTTAAAATAATTCAACATTTCGTATTAAAGTAGATGGCACAAAAATGCCGGTGGAAAGCCCAAATCAATTTGCCCTATGGACACGCCTCTGAATTATCAGTGGCAAATGGCAAAATGCGTTAAATGATAAATCATTCATGAAACCAAATCTATATTTTTCACCCCGAAGCCCCAATGTTCGAATGGACAATGTAAAACACGTCAAATTGAAGGTAAAATAAACATGTTACGCTATTGTGAGTTTGTTTATTGTCTTTATGTTTTGAAATCAGAGATTCAGTTGCCAACAGAAATGATCACCTTCCTCACTATAAAAACAAACTCAGTTTAAATGTTTTCTGGTCTGTTCGATACACGTTTGTTTTGAGGTGCTTTTAATGAGAGCTATTCATGTTATAAAATGTTTAAATAATATAAATTGAACGGCTTCGCTTCTGTATACAATTTGATGTGTGTATATATATATATATATACAGCCTGCGGAAATATTTACATAACAATATTCATGTTGATTTTTCATGTTAATTATTATAAAAGAGAATTGATTTCCCTTCCAGCGTTACGGACGTTAGGTCTAAGGAATTTTACTCTTACCGAAAAAAAAAACGTGACGACATATTCAAAATTCGGTTAAAAAATTCACTCTTCATGAAATTTGGATAAGTATTCATTTATTTAAATGCAACATGTAGGTCGAAAGGAAATACAGCTACGCATGCGCACGTGACGAAGCAATATGAATAGCTTGCCATTGGCTACCCAGTGACATAGCGGAAAGGTTGGCAACGCGATTCTTATTCCCATGCAATTTTATAGTGTGCGATATGTTACCTTTGAATGGGTAGTACGGTGCAGCAAGTCTCACATCCCGCCAGCAACAGTACAACAGTTAGTATATTCTGCGTGACCAGCAGAAGAAAGCGAAGGCTGTCGTTAAGACTCTAGTGTATTTTAACTGACTTCAACTGCTTTAATTCCTTTTAACATATACAACTTATTTTGATAGCATTAACGTTTTAGCCTCAATTTCGAATGCCACGGGAACCCGGATATCGCAGTCGGTATAGCGACTGGCTACGGGCTAGACGACCAAGGGGTCCCAATAGGATCAAGAATTTTCTCTTCCTCATGTCGTGCAGACCAGTTCTGGAGTCCACCCAGTCTCCTGTCGAATGGGTATCTGGAAATTTTTTCCCGGAGTTAAAGCGGCTGGGGGCGTGAAGCTGACAACTCATCGACTAGTGCCGAGGTCAAGGAAACTTGGATATGTACATCCAGTCCACAATACGCCTTCATGACGTAGTGTTTAATTAGCTGAATATAGGGACAGCTGTCTCTTTTTCTACTGCATAGTAGGAATTCTTTTAAGACAATTTATGTTCAAATACATATTCAAAATACACGGACGATTCAAAATCACAGTCGAGGCTTCCAAGGCCTGTAATTTTCAGTCCCGAAACAACAAAATAAAACTGCGTATGAATGACAAACGTTGTTAAACGTTGAATTTGTTTAGCATTCTGCAGTATTGAATCTATATTTAGTAAAACTTTTTGAGTTAGAGTTTCATATTACTTAACATTTTTATTTCATTATTTTCGGTTTGAAAATTATAGGCCACGGGAAACCCAACAATAATTTAGAATCTCCTGTATACCTAGTAGTGTTGGCCTACACCTTCTGATGATCGTCAGTACTGGCCGAAACACGGAAAGGCAGACTTTTTGTATTCTCCTATTAAACTTTGCCACACTTGATGGTCTTCACTGCCCATTCGTATATTAAGAAGTGCAACTGCTCAGGATGTTTCCTATACATATATATTACACTTATTTGATATGTGTAAAGAGATAATCAAGTTTAAGTAACAGTTTATGTTTACTCTTGTATGTCTGTTTTTATTTCTGACCCATAAAGAAGAGTTATTTTCGTAAAATTGTGGCCCCGTAACATTTTCGTAGGACCGAAACTACATTTACAACATAGGAGTAAACGGAAAACAGGGTTTACCTTACGAAATTTCACAGTAGGGACACATTTTCTAGAACACGTGGCTTCAGTAAACCATGGACGTGCTGCATGTTCTACGATAAAATCTTAGAGCTCGCACGAGCAAGAAGTTAATATGAAGCAGTCTCATAAATTTAGTGCCTATTGCATTGACCATTATGGAACTTCAGTTTCAGTTACGTGTGTTCCGGAGACCTGAATTCAATACGTACATTTCCACGAACACAGGTTAAACACGTTCCAACCGAACTACACGTAAAACGTAACTTACGAATAGTATAGATTCATATCAAATTTGGTATGAGAAACCAGTAGTGAGAATTTTTCACGTTCGTGTCTCTATATCATCTAATTTCGTTATATTAAAATATCCAGTCTTCGTGTCTGTGACTTCCTCTTACAGGACTACAACATCGTTTTCTATACGTGTACTCACACACACACACACACACACACTCAACTTCTACCCAACTCAATGGAACACAGTTCTTGTGAGATACTACACGGTAAGAAAATCCCAATCTTACTCGTATATAAAGAAGCAAGCGAACTATACAGACCGAGCGACCGCCGCTTGTCGGCGAAGTTAGTGCCAACTTTAGCGGATAGAGGGTGGTCAGCGCAACGGGTCCCCACGGCCGTTAATTTCGGTTTTTAGACCGTAGCCGCTGTTTCCTTGACATAGCTCCTCAATTATCCTCATGAGGCTGAGTGGACCCCGTTCCAGATCCACGACTTCTCAGAAAATCTGGTGGCGCCGGGAATCGAACCCGAGCCTCTGAATCTGTAGCCAGGAATTCTGACCACTAGACCACAGAGGCTGGCTGGACAACGGATGAATAATGTGGAACTTCCGGTAGGAGCAAGAGGTTGTTCCACTGACCACTAGACCACAGAGGCGGCCCCTCATCTTATATGGGATTCGAAAACTTCGTTTCCAGTTTCAGAAAAGCTCGATATTAGTCGCTATCTTGGACCAAATAAATACAGTTCACCCCTCACGTAAGAGTAAGTAAAAGTAAAGCTATCCCTCTACCAGGCCATGAAGGCCCATAGGGTTGTGAGACGTTGAGGCTCCCACATTATCTAGACAGCCGGCTAAAAGATGGCGGTAAGGTAGTCCACCCCTCACGTGCTCTTTATTAAGATCCTCTCTACTATGTCTAGGTCTATCAATTGATCCAGCTTAGTCTTTATAGCTAAAACGTCGTGTGAACTTCTCAATATACTGTCTTTGCGTGCTGAATGTCCTGCTTATATAACCCCCTTTGATTTAATTACCCTATTAATATTTTACAAAGGTTATCAATGATGAAACCCCTCACTAAGAGAACTTACTTTCGTCTCCTCATGACCCTTACTTTCTCTTACGTCCAAATATTCTCGTAAACCCTCACTGTACGTTCTTCTCTTCTGGAAAGGGACTAAGATTGTGTTATAGTGTCTCAGAGAACTTAGGAACATATTGCGACAAGACGCCTGAAAGCCGGAATAGTGGAACCGGAGTACTTTCATTGCAATGCAATGGCTTGGTATATAGGTTCCCGCAGAAATGAGCAGGCGCGCGGCATTGGAAGGACTGCCGTTTCTAAGAAAAAAAAATCGAGATATTTTAACAATTGAAACGGTGCTTTCTGTTGGATCCTCCCCGAGGCTACATAACAAGGAACTAAGGTCAGTTGGAAGATAGACTTGAGAGAGCCTCTTGAGGTGGCAGGCGAAAATGACTAAGAAGAAATGGCGAGAAGAGTATTTGGCTGTACGAAGAAGACATCATGTGAGCTACAGTTAAGGTGAGACGTGTAATTACTGTGTTGAAATCCGTTTCCAGGATACGGCAAGTGAAGACTCAGAAACCCGGCTTCAGCTACCAGCTTCTCACAACTACAGCTCATAACGACTGAACTTCAGCAGTTCTCTAACTTACAACAGTAGCGTAGTTGGTTGAGACATTATGTCACAAGCCGGAAGGTCGCGGGTTCAATTCAAGATGAGGTCATTCGATTTTTTCAATTGCCCTAATCCTTCCAGCCGCACTATGATCCCGAGATCGAATCAGCCTCTAACAGAAATGAGTACCAAGGATCTTCCTGGAGGTAGAGAGCGGCCGGCGCGTAAGGCTGACAACCTGACCGCCATCTATGAGCCGATTGTCTAGAAAATGTGGGAGTCTCAATATCTCACATCTCTATGGGCCTCCACTATGGATAGCTTTACATTTTCTTGTTCACTAACTGCCTTGCTTATAAGATCTTGGCACGGACGTTTCCATTTACGGGCCGTTGCCTAGTAACGACCGTTGTCTATGTTATTCTTCCTTGAACTGTAATACCTCAGAAACTTCTCAGCATATCTAAATACACGTAGTAGAACCTGGAATTTAGACTCTGTGAACTGAATGAATACATTCTCTGCGCTCGTCGAGACTGGGCTCTGCCTAGAGCCTGACACATAACAGGCAGAGATGAGACACACATTAACATTAAGAGTCACACGTACTCTTTGTGTTGTGTCAGTAACTGAAACGCAATTAGTTTTATTGATGCCCTGGCAAACAAGGATATTTACCTTTCAATGTTTAATTACTGCATAACATAAGACCATTTGATTCCAGAGCTCCAATATATTCGGTTCTGGTGCCCTGACATTAATTAGGACTAACATTGGATCATATTAGTTAATCATATCCATTACGCAGGTGTTTCAGGGGCTTAATCATTAGCAGCCATTACATATGCTCTAAAGCCATCTAAATGCCTATTATAATCTGCAATGACTTTACATCACCGCAGTGTCCGGGGGGGCAGTACATGTTCGGAGGCCTATTTATAACAGCTATTTGCATGATTAGCGTACAATGCACTTCTCTCAGGCCAATTAACTATCCGGTCAATCACGAAATTCATGTTTTATTGTTACAACACACACATATGTATGTGAGTCAAGAGAACACAACAGCTGCAATAAACTTAAATGCAGGATCAGAAATCTACTGGGTTGTACTAAAATTGTATTTGATACGACAGAGTTGTCTCCAAATAATGGTCACTGTGTGTCCGTATCAACTCTAACTGTGTGGATCATGTTCAGGATGCACAGGACAAGCGCTTTCATAACATAATCCATCCCATTATTGGTAATATTGCGCATTATCTGCTAATAAAGTATTTCATTGTACGGGGAGATTCTTCCATGTTACGAGTTAACAGATGTATCAGGGGTTCACAAAGTTCTGAACGCCTTGTGTTGGTTGGATCACAATTAAATGGGTCTTACTGTGCTTGTTGCCTTTAGCAGCCGCTTCAAGGGCGTGGAATATTGGGTGAAAAATACAGGCTCTGTACCAGCGGGGTTTTGCAACCTGTTTACGGTTGTGCTGTCAGGGAAACTCAGTGAATAGTTACTATAGGATTCTGACGATAGTGTATAACACACTGATATATTGGGCTTTTGGACTTTATCCATCGTCCTGGTTTTTAAGATAACGATTGAGGCTAGCTCTTTCTAACGGACCCAACTGAATAGGTGTTTTCCTTCACCTGAGGACGGAAACAGATCCAGTTTCCGAAACGTCGTGTTTTTATTTGTTATCTTAAAAACCAGGACGATGGATAAAGTCCAAAAACCCAATATATCAGTGTAAACTCAGTGAAGATCAGAAATACATCTTCAGGACATAAGGGAAACATTAATGGGGAAGGAAGCATTACGGGAAGGAATAAATACTCCATCTGTGACAGAAAAGGTATCCCTATAACATGCCGTGGAGGCCCATAGGGTTGTGAGACGTCGAGGCTCCCACATTTTCTATAAAATCGGCTCATAGATGACGGTGAGGTTGTCAGCCTTACGCGCTGGCAGCCGTTTACCCCCCAGGAATATTGCTGGTACTCATTTCTGTTAGAGGCTGTTAGATCTCAGGGCCATATTGCGGCTGGAAGTTTTAGGTGAACTGAAGAATCTAATGACCTCATAGGGAATCGAAATCGCTACCTTCCGGCTTGTCATATAGTGCCCCCTAGGGCGTTAAGGTGACATGACCATATTTAATAAATTAAGGAGGCAGTACTACCAGAACATATTTTTCCAGTGGACAGCACTAAGAAAATGCGTGCATATAAGGGGAAAATCCATATTAAAGGAAATTATGGAAAACTGAGGTTCACAGATTAAATTTCTGTGGAAACTGAAGACGAAAATCCGTGAAGAAATGAATCTAAGAGGAAGGAGAACACTTAAACCATTTTGAAAAGAAGCGACTCTGACTTAATGGAGGTACTATCGTAGTAGAGGAAGGCCAAGAAAATATTTCAGCCAGGATTTCAAATTATCCTGGTCGAGGTTCGAATCTAGTACGTCCGAAATACGAGTTTAGAGCGTCCACACTCTTTCGGCCAGCCCGGTACTGTGTAAATGCAAGAGATTTATATGACGTTGGAGTGAATTTAACTGAGGGACTTTGGAAAACCCTGTATCATAATGCCTGGGATTCAGAGAATATCGCCGGCAGCCAGATACGAAATCCGCGTCATTTGGATTATAAAGTGAACCATTATTCATGAAATTAACGATAACGGGACTTGTCTCATATTTATTGCCTTCGCTGAAACACTGATTGATCGTTTTGTTTTGTTCGTACTCTGTACACAATTTCGTTAATCAGCAAAACGTTCTAATTAGAGTTTCAGACCCTCAGTGCAGAATTGCTCGAGACAGAGCACAGAGGAGAAGACAAACGTGTGAAGAAGAGAGGGAGATAGAGTAGAAAGAAAAGGACGAGTAGTGCATGAAGAATACGAGGAGGAGGAGGAGGAGGAGGAGAAGAAGAAGAAAATATATGGAAACACTGCTGACTGATAAATTGCTGCTGATCCTCGCCAGCACAGTTATTATTTGTTCCGAGTCGTTCGACGGCTCTGGGAGCGTTCAGAACTGCCCTCAGTAGAAAGACATTGTACATACTGCCTTAAGAGTGGGGATAGCGCAGTCGGAATAGCGACTGGCTACGGGCTGGACGGCCGATAGGTCTTAGTTCGAGTCCTTGTAGGGTCAAGAATGTTCTCTTCTCACGAAGTCCAGACCGACTCTGGGGTTCACCCAACCTCCTATCCAATGGATGCCGGGGGTAAAGAGACCGGGGTGTGAAGCTGACCACTCACCTCCAGCTAATTCCGAGGTCAAGATAATTTGGATCTATACATCCACTCTCCCATACGCCTTCATGGCATAGTGCTTAATAAGTTAAGCACAGGGACAACTTTACCTTTTACATACTTTCTTATGTATGACTGTCCTTGACAGCGTTACCTTGGGCTGTTGCTTGGTAAACCATTATGGGTTAAGGAATACCGAACAAAAATGAAATCTGCAACCGGTTAAACAGGTTTGAAGAAAACCCTACTGATTTTGTGATTGATTGTTTAATTACGAACAGTGTTTTGCCGTATTAATTCAAAACCTTTAAAGACTGAATTTCTTCTAAATACGTAGGTAAGTCAATAAGTAAGTTATAAATGGAAATAGAACTTAAACAAATGAGATTACTGATTTCAAAAATTCTTTTATGTCTCAACATAATCTCCCTATACATTGAGGCACTTGTCACATCATTTCACAAGCCCCCGAAAAACAGCAGCATAAAATTCTTTGGGCTGCTGTCGGAAAAAGGCGTGTTCACACTACCTGATAATGCATGACAGGTTAGGTTTTCACAGTCTGTTCACGATGGGTGCCTCGCATGCTGACCCCAGGACACAAAATGCAAAGAATGGGTCTGGCATTACAGCATCTCAATCGCTACCGCGATGAAGGACACGATATGCTAGCCCGAATTGTCACAGGTGATGAGTCTTGCTCCAAGCGACTTCCATTTTTTCGGCCCTCTTAAACATCATCTTTCGGCTGAACATTTTCCCGACGATGAAGCTGTAGAAAGGGAAGTCACCGCTTGGTTCCGACAGCATCCCAAAGAATTTTATGCTGCTGGTTTTCAGGGGCTTTTGAAATGATGGGACAAGTGCCTCAGGGCACAGGGAGATTATGTTGAGAAATCATTTTTCAAATCAGTACTCTTATTTAAGTTCGATATCCATTTGTAACTTACTTATTCACTTACCCTCGTACAATATAAAACTCAGTTCTTACCTAACAAGAAATTCTTTACGTCTGTACTAGAACGGCTGACAGGTCAATGCTTCTATGAGAAAGCCAGCGTTGTTTGTTGTGAGAAACGCACAAATCACCCAGATACACTCTGTGAACAAAATGCATTGATTTTATATGTTAAATTGGGTGGTACATGCAGAACCAGTGGACTTTAAGGGGTTATTATCTGTAGATCATCTGATTGATTGATTGATTGATTGACTATATTCTGTCATTGTGTTGCTTTAAAGCATATATCTTTTAATTTAAATCAGAAAATGTTGAACATTGACGTCGTAATTAAAAAAAATATATAATTTTTCTTTGAATATCGTACACACAAAAAGAATTCATGCGTATTAAATGCATACTTTAATTGGCATTTTCAGAGTTGAGCAAATTCAGAACTGAGTGACATATACATTAATGTATCACTGATAGACTTNTTTTAGGAAAATGGACGTGTATTTTTTTATTGCTAGTGGGGTGGGACTAAGTCCCTTGTACTGCGGCCACTTCTGGCCTATCGTATCAGCCCCAGATGATAGGTGAGGGTGATTGTGGAGCAATTGGTGGAATGAAGATTGGCAGGGGAAACCGAAGTACCCGGAGGAAACCTGCCCCAGCTCCACTTTGTCCACCACAAATCCCACGTGACCAGACCCGAAATCGAACCCGGGAAGCCAGCGACTAACCGCTTGAGCTATGGCGCGGACCCAAGTGGACGTGCAACTTTACTGGATGGAAGTGAGCTGTTAACTTTACGCTTCGACCGCTTTGTCCCGTAGAAACATCCATCGATACCCGTTGGTTAGGAGGTTGAATGGGCCTCAGAGCCTGTTTAGGCTCTGTGGAGGAGAAAGAAATCGCCTTCCCTTACAAGATATCTGCAAACACCGATTCCCCGGTTGTCTAGCCCCCATCCTAACCTCTATACCGGGTGAAGTGCCCACATATTTCGAATATAAAATACTATACAATGTAAATGTAAAGATGATGCTGTCCCTGTTTTTGAGTAATTAAACATTACTCCATGAAGATGTATGGAAAATGGAGGTTTAACCACACCATTCCTTATCTCTGCAGTAGATGGATGTGAGTGTTTAACTTCACGTCCCGGCCGCTTTACCCCAGGGAGAGCCCCCACTGCCGTATTATGTGGGCCTCAGAAGCGTTCTGGACAGTGTGGAGTACAGAACATTCTCTTGACCCTGCCAGGAATCGAACCCCAGCCGTCCGGCTAGTAGCTCGTCTCTTACAAACTGAGCTATCCTAGCTCTTAATATTAAACACCCTTAAATATTTATCACATCTATCGAGAAGAAGCCTCACAGTGGCCGCGCGGTCTAAGGCGGTCTTCGCCCGCTCGAACACTGGGATTGCGGGTTCGAATCCCTCTCGAGGCATTGATGTTTGTGTTGTTCTGTGTGTAGGTAGCGGCCATGCAATTGGCTGATCTCACGTCAAGGATTTCTGCCGACTGTATATAAGAATAAGAAACTGAAAAAGCGTCCAAGGCCCGCAAGGACTGTAGAGCCATGGATCATGGATAAAGAATAGGGTATATAATTGTGTAAATGTATGGCAGTCTACACAACAATATTCTGTAGACACTATTGTATCAACATTTGTTTTTATTGTTTTCATTGCGTCAATAAAAACAAATGTTTATACAATAGCGTCTACTTTATTTAATAACTACAGAATATTGTTGTGTAGGCTGCCATACTTTAATACACCCTATTTATAACACACAGCAGGATGCATACTATTAAGATAGATAAAGAAGCCTAGGAAAATGTTAGCGAAGTCAAGTGAGGGGGGGAGTCAAATGGCGCAGAACTCTGGCTGTTGAATGATTGTTATGAGGGTGGTTGTGATGATGAAGAGGATGATGAAAGTGACACTTCCAGTACGACTTTTAATTTATCATTTAGGCCTAGGTAGTGTATGTGAGAAGTAGAGTGAAACGTCTCCAAGACTGCCACCGAAACTTTGAGTCCCTAAGTACCATAAATGGTCATAGGTAGAAGAGGGGCAGATGGGTCAGAATTTGGGTAGTATAGTACAGTAAACACTATTTGTTTGAATGGCCGCTATTATACAACTGCATTGCGCGAATTTATTTCTCTGGATATTACCTTACCGGTAGGTAACTTCAACCAGTCACGGTAGTCGAGCGGTGTAAAGCATGTACTGTCTTCGCTCGCTTGGAAACCGGGATCGTGGGTTCGAATCCCTCTTAGGGCATGGATGTTTAGTCTATGTGTGTACAGGTAGAGGCCTTGCGACGAGCTGATCACCCGCCCAAGGAGTCCTACCGAATGTGTTAAGATCTAGAAAAACCGAAGTGAACGGAGAAGTTCATGGAGGTAGGTCTAGGCCCACTAGGGCTGTAGTGCGAAGGGGAAAAAAAGTAGGTAACTTCAGCCAAGTGTTAATAATTAAATAAAAACATGGATAGACATGTACAGATGCATGTAATTACTACATATATTACACTACTGGTCTCCTGGCTTTAATAAACGAATGTAATATAATTTTGTAGGATTTGAGGTTTTGACAGCAGTGACTATGAAGAATGCCGTCTTCTGGGATGTGACGCCTTGTAGATCTTATGTTAACCGACGTTTCGGAGGAACGTATCGCCTCCATTTTCAGAGTAGAGAAATCCGCGAGCGAGGAACCAGCGTGAGCAGGTGGCTAAGCACTTGGTGATCGAAATACCGCATTTGAAGTATCATAAACATAAATTATTTTAACCTCATATTTGTGTGATGTGGACGCGGATATGGGTAAAGGATATATTGTCCCTGTGATAAATTAAGCACCACGACATGAAGCAGATGGGGAGCGGTTAGTTTCATGCCCCGATCCGCTTTACCCATGGAGATATAGCTCCCAGTATCCATTGGATAGGAGTCTAGCTGGGCCTCAGAACCGGTCTCGATGTTGTGGAGAATATAAGTCCTCTTTCTGGAGCCCGCAGCTTAGTAGCTATACCGACTGAGCTGCTGTGCCCCTCACACCAAGATAGGGCTACCATTGCTCAGCAGCATATTCTGACAATTTGAATGACACTACAGAAGGAGCAAAAAATATTTATTTTGTTTCGGGGATGTGACTACGTATAGTTTGTTAGAGACGTACAAACGTCTCGGGGAATCCCTTTGCCTCCGTCTTTTGGATAGAGCCGGCGGCATCAGGTGTATGTCTGACGAGCTATATGACGTCACATGCCGGAAGACAGTAATCTTCAACGGTGAATTTTGTTTGTTTTGACAAATGATCTCGTGCTCCGGAGAATTACTTCGATTTTTACATTCAGATGTTGTATGAAAC
>NW_019725843.1:396710-458883 GCF_002891405.2 Cryptotermes secundus
GAGTCTGTGTTTTCGTTTTCATGTGAATTGGTGTTGCTGCCCTCAATAGTCATTTCCGGACCCTCATTGATAAATATAAACCACAATCTGAACTTGGGATTTCAGATCATTACGATGGGAACTATGAAATATACTATTTATTAGATGCTGCATCCTGTATTCTGGTAGAATTTTATCGACGTTTCGGAGGGAAGTAAACTTTTAGTAGACTACACTGCGTCTCATTCCAGAAGATAGTACTTTTTAAAAAAACAAACGTATGTGATGACATGAGACGTCTATTTCAGGGACGGTAAAATCATTTTCATTACATAAAATAGAATTATTATATTGTTACAGGAAGGTCATTAAACTAGAAACAGAACTGTAGCAGATACCACCTCTGGTATTTTTTCAAACAAGTAAAATTATGTTTAGTCACATTTTGAGCTCATTAAATTGTTAACAGAATTTTGGTTTGAATAGTTTAAATATTCTCTCTTCTATTACATTTGGCTTTCCGAAAAGCCGCCCACCCCCTTTCAACCAGTCCGAAATACACTATTGATTAGTTGATTGGGGACACGAGTCTTTCCTGCAATTGGTTTTATTGGAAAACTAAAGTTCTATTAGAGTGTAACCAGCCATAAATATTTAACGAACATTGGTACCAATTATTTAGGTATAATTGTCTGACTCATTAGTCATTACTCATTACTTCCCCCTACCGCCCTGTTTCGTCTGCCCATTGTTTCGCTCGGTCCACTGGCGCCCAGAACCTAAACAAAGGTGTATTTTCCTGCGCTCAGCACTACTGGTTACGGTGCAACAGTGATACAAGTGCCATAACCCATCGTTTAGACTAATAAATGACGACCATTCTAACAGATCTTTGTAGATTAGTCTCATCTCTGAACTATACATGAAGAACTGACGGCCGGAATAGCTCAGTTGGTGTGGATTCGATTCCCGGGAAGCAAAAGATATTTTTCTTCATTCCACGGAGCCCAGAAAGGCCCTGGAGCCCACACAGCCTCCACTAAAGCTGTCAGAGGTGAGGTTATCACTCACCACAATCTAGTGTCAAGGTCAGGAATGGTGGGGTTGTACCTCTGCCTCTCCTGTGTGTCTTCATGACGGAGAACTTAATTAATTAAGCGCAGAGACAAGTGTATCTTCCTGTTTACTGTACGTTGGAATTATAGCACTGCAAGAAACACAATTCAATAATATAATTTGTACTTAGTTTATCACCTGATGATCTGTGATGTAGAAACATTGGTGGTTTTCCATAGAAATTTTTAAATTTTGTTGACATCTATTAAATTCAATTTAATGCTTATTAATTATTACACATAACAGAATTGCGGAATTTTGAAGAACAGACACTGAACAATTATTACATTTCATTAAATTCAGGTTATGAATTGAAAGCATGTGACGTCACACGTCTTTTGCATTATTTGGACATGTCGCTGTGATGTCACATTTTAATCGATGTATACAGAGGAGCCCAGAAACCACTTAAGCTAAAACATTCTTTTCATATTAATAGGAATCTTAGGATTTAAACCTGCCACTTATTTTATAGATCGGTATTACAGCGTTGTGAGTTGTACAATGAACACGCTGGATCTCATTTCAAGCAATTATTTTAAAATCGATAAGTAAACAAGGATTTTCTAAAGTATTTTAATGTACAAGTTACTAACCAATTAACTGAATTTTGAACCACTGTACACTAACCATGTTCAAGCCACAAGACAACGACAAACAAATTTGTAAATCGCATTATGTACTAAAAAAAGCATCCTGTTATTGACAGCTACAAGACCAGAGGCGGAGAAACGGAGAAATAAAACTGCAGATGCGAAAACGATACTGCTTACATTGAGAAATGTATTTGTACTGAAATGTGATAAAGTAGACGCGAATATATATATATGTCAGGAAATAAAATTATGGCAATTTATTTACGAAATTTCTATTCTTATCTCAAAATCCGCTACACCCCTATTTTTATTAAAAAGTTGTATTTATGTATTAATATTTTTGTGCTCTATGACGAGCTGGCATAGCTCAAAAGCAAACTGCTAGCCGGTCCACAGATCGGGGTTCGATTTCTGGCAGAAGCAAGAGTTTCCTCTTCTAAACAAGGTCCATGTCGGCTCTGGCACCCTTCCTGCTTCCTAATCAATTAATACCGGTGGGTGTTTCCAGGAAACAAAGCTGTCGTGGCGTGAAACTAGGCACTCACCTCCATCTAAAGCCAAGGTCAGGAATGTAAGGATCTATAACTCTAATTCCCCATACCTGTTCATGAAGTGAACAGAAGAGTTTGTCCTGTACGATGAAATCCTGCCAAATGTTACGGTTTGTTGTCACCAGAACAGATCCGACATCCTGCAATAGTCATTTTCCGATTCGTAATTTCAGCAATTGTATCTATTTTCTGTAATAATCGCATAGACAATCTATTGACGTCAGACAACAATAATTGTCCTTTTAGCCTGCTTTTTCCGGCCTAGAAAACCGAGATTAACGGCCGTGGGAATTCGTTGAGCTGACCACGCGACACCCTCTATCCGCTAAAGTTGGCACTAACTTCGCCGACAAGCGGCGGTCACTCGGTCGGTATAGTTCACTTGCGGAATAAAACCACGGAGTTTGTTTAGCATGCTTTATCCATTTGGAATATAAATATTAAGTACAAAATACAGGAAACACCTGAGTATGGAGGTGTAAAGAATGTCTGTCCCCTTTCCGTGCATCAATTTGAGGACAGAGGAAAATCACGAAAGTTCTCGATTAAAGCCTTCAGGAACAGACGTGCCAAAGCAGAGTCAATTCCCTTGGCAGTGCCAAAGGGTAACTCAGCAATTCGCCTGAACAGTGAAATCAGTCAGCATTAATAATGAGGAACGCGTGAGAGGGCCTGCTGTATTTTGACCTGAATGCTTAAATAGGAGTTATTTAATTATCGAAGAATTTCAATTAACTTTAAAGGGGAAGGGAGATGCTGGTGAAAGTCAATGCGACAAGCCCTATGTTTTGATTTGCAGTTCGCTTTCACTCTTCAAACGAAAAACAATTATATTTGTAATTAGTCTTCTAAATTATAGTCTTAACAGAAAATGTAATTTTATATAAATTTAAATAAAGAAACGTCGATAAGACCTCTGTGGAAGAATGTGAGAACAGTTACTCAATAAACTTGGACGATTTGTTCAAAGAATACAAATTTCTTATTTTGACGCCATTATCCAACTTAAGAACTTCAGTAAAGCTGGCAAAATATACTGAAAATATGTTCAGATAAAATTAAAATCAAGGTCTTGTGGGATGTAACGCCAAATGACATTGAGTTGCCAAAGTTTCAGAACTTCAGAGCTGGTCACGCCGGCGGTCTAAGGCATGAACTGTTTTTGCTCGCTCGGAAGCCGGGATCGTGGGTTCGAATGTCATACAAGTCATAAATGCCTATGCTCCAAAGAGGGAGCAAGAGGACATAAAAAAGTTTAGAGGAATTTTCGTTCTCCATCTTCAGTGTGAAGGATGATAAATATGGGTATATCTTAGCTTTCACTTTGGTGTGTACGTCGGTGTGCACCCGAAATTATGTTCATGGACAGGCATCTTGAAAGTCACATTCGCTTTAATCACGAACTGACGGAGAATTAGGAACTGAAAGAAGAAATCGATCCACAATGTTTATTCTAAATATCTCGTTTCAGAAATTGTGATCAAATGTTTGTATACTTTATTTAATATTTTTATATAATTTAACTTTCAGTGCAGTGTACGTTCTGAAAACAAGATAATCCCTCTCTTCGTCAACAAATTCTACGATTTAGAAATCCAGATTATACAGCGTGTTTCAGAATTATTGTCGGGGTTTCCTTTTATAGGCCACGGAAACCGCGACAATAATTTTGAATACACTGTATCTGACCTTGATCACAGTAGGCAGCAGAGGAACCTTGGCCGTAAGGCAGTTCAGTCTACCCCCATACCTTTCGGATACCTTTCACCCGGACACCCGATATATTGTCACGTGTATTAGTGATTAGAGAATGAATTCGGATTGGTAATTGGTTAATTGCCGGTCACGGTAGCCGAGCGGTCTAAGGCATGCATTATCTTCGCTCACTCGGAAGCCGGGATCGTGGGTTCGAATCCCACTCAGGGCATGAATGTCTGTGTGCGTTTTTCTGTGTTTGTGTACAGGTAGAGGCCTTGCGACGAGCTGATCACCCGCCCAAGGAGTCCTACCGAATGTGTAAGATCTAGAAAAACCGAAGTGAACGGAGAAGTTCATGGATGTAGGCCTAGGCCCACTGGGGCTGTAGTGCCAAAGAAAAAGAAATGGTTAATTAACAGCTTATACTTCGTAACTGCAATTAATGTTAACGCAGTATATTTTTTTATTGTTAGTTTGGTGGGAATAAGACCCTTGTACTGCGGCCACTTCTGGCCTGTTGTGCCAGCCCCAGATGATGGGTGAGGGTGATTGTGGAGCAATTGGTGGAATGAAGATTGGCAGGGGAAACCGAAGTACTCTGAGAAATCCTGCCCCAGCGCCACTTTGTCCACCACAAATCCCACTTGACCTAACGCACTCTTACTGTAACTATAACACTTCGTAACTACGAGCAATGATAACACATAAAGTAAAGTCGTCAACTACTGAACTACCTTGAAAGACGTCTTCTTGACGAAATCCTGTCGAATATTTTCACTGCTTCTTATATAGGCTCGGCACGGACCACGCAGAAACCACGGCCCCTCTTTTGTTGTAGAGGCGTGTTACCTCGTCGTTGCATAGCAACAGTCGCGGCGCGGACCTCATAGAAACTCCGTACTTCTATTGTTGCGTGCGTGTTGCGGACGTTATCTAGCAGCGACCGATGTTTACAGATTCACTGCTTAATAACGGGTCTATACGCCACAATATGTGGTGCTATTTAAGAAACTCCCTAAGAAGTTCATGAAATCCGAAACATTTCTTGATTATTTGGTTCGCGTGAAATATAAACAGATGTCACATTTTCGTAAAGATAGAAATTTTCGATACGTGGAATTTATAGGGGAATAACGCGCTGTTAAGCTGTATATCCTGTAAGCCACTGCTGTACTGAGGTGTAGGAGCGAGTACCCGTTTTATTTAGCAGTTTTCAGTAGCCTGGCTTTCACTCTGTAGAAATCGCGGTGTATAGTTATGAAATTTTCTATGGTTCTGTTACAGTGACAGTAAGTATTACATGAAAAACTCTGTCTCTACTTGCTACATTTGCGTTTATAGGTATTGTAAGGGTAAACGTTAAATTTGTCCCTGTACTTAACCACTTAATCACTACGCCATGAAGATGTTACGGGGGAGTGGATGTATATACCCATGTTTCCTTGACTTCGGCACTAGTTGGAGGTGAGTGGTGAGATTCACATCCCAGCCGCTTTAACCCCGGAGAATGAGCCCCCCGTAACCATTAGATAGGAGGCTGTGTGGACCCTAGGGCCGGTCTGGACGCCTTGGAGAAGAGAAAATTCTTGACCCTAACAGGACTCGAAGTTGACCACTCACCTCCATCTAGTGCTGAGCTCAAGTGAATGTGGATCTGAACATCCACTCCCCCTATACACCTTCATGTCATAGAGCTTAATTTGTTAAGCACAGGGACAACTTTACCTTTACCTGTCATGCATCTATGATTTCTCCTTCCGTATCTACTGGATGGTTACCTACGTTTCGGAAGAAAATACTACCTCCATATTCAGAGTAGAACAGTGTATTCCGAATTATACAGCGTCATAATTCAGAAGAACACAATAGTAATCTTTCCATCACGAAAGCGTTAAAACACAGATATCTTCTTGGCTGACCCTCTGTAATGTACCTAGTTGAGAGAGTGTCACTAAACAAACTAAGCAAGAGTAGGAATCAAACATTATCATCATAAGCTAAACGTTGTGGTGACCGCTGTTGCCGGCAGCATCACGGCCAGTTGGATGGCGGTGCTTCATACAGAATGGGGTTTAAAACTCGACCTCTCTGTCTCTCTCTCTCTCTCTCTCTCTCTGCCTCTCTCGGCCGCCTGCTCTAATCTGCCGTAATTGAGAGGAATAGAGAACTGAAATTGCTTGTATCTGTTAAACCGGAGACCTCCATTAGGAGCCATTAATGGATTGAGCGAGCGGTAAAGGCTGTAGCATCAGCTATGGGCTTATATCGCCGACCAGGGTTTTGAGTGAGTGGCTGGGTGGATGCTGATGGGTTGTGGGCGTGGGACAGACAGACAGGGATGGAGACAGGCGGTATGATGCACTGTGGTGGTTTCGGGGTCCACAACGATTTCGTACACAAGTTTGAGGCAATTATAACATCGAGTGACGGCAGGAATTTTTTTTTATAGTTGTGTGCTGGTATGACTGATGTATTGAAGGCAGGTTTTAAAATGTCAAATTAAAGCTTAGATGTAGATATGGAAGACAATTCTTTCCTGTTAAACAGTACTGTTGTCTTCTACAATTATAACTAATGTCTGGCGGCATGTGGAGTTATATTTACTAAATACGGCGAATATATTGAACAACAATTGATGTCGGATATAAAAAAGTAATCTCCGTGGCCTGTAGTCTGCAAGCGAACTATATCGACCCAGCGACCGCCGCTTGTCGGCGAAGTTAGTGCCAACTTTAGTGGATAGAGGGTGTCGCGTGGTCAGCGTAGCAGAGTCCCACGGCAGTTAATCTCGGTTTTCTAGACCGGAACCGCTGTCTCCTTGAAATAGCTCCTCAATTATCCTCACGAGGCTGAGTGGACCTTCTCCAGACCCACTACTTTTCAGAAAATCTGGTAATGCCGGGCATCGAACCCGGACCTCTGGATCTGGAGCCAGGAACTCTGACCACTAGACCACTGAGGCGATCTCGATGTTGGATAGAGAGTTGTCAGCTTCACGGCCCTGCCATTGTACCCCCGGGAGAGAGCCACCCGGTTCCCATTGGTTAGGAGGTTGGGTGGACCCTGAGCCGGTCTGAGCGACATTGAGAAGAGAAAATTCTTCACACTACCGGAACTCGAACTCCGACCCCTTGGTCATCCATCCCGTAGTCAGTCCTATACCGACTGAGCTAACCCGGCTCTAGTTTATATGATGTTCTTCTTATTTGTGCCTATCACCACGGAGGCGTACAATCTTAATTTCAGTACTAAAAGCTGGTGATAATTCGTGCCCCCAGATGAAGCCTCGTGGCTCTTGAATATCTGCTTATCGCTATGGCGGAAATAAAGGTAAATTATGTCGTTTACTTGAAAACCTGTCATATTCGCTAAGCTATTACAGAACAACCTAAATAATTTCTCTCTTTTTGGAACTATCTTCGGTTCTTCTAAAAAATACAGCGCGTTTTCTAGACAGTGCTTCAGCAATGTAAAAGTATGCGTTGGCCCGACTTCAATGGGAGATTGTCC
The DNA here is from genome assembly GCF_002891405.2 of Cryptotermes secundus. Classification (NCBI taxonomy): domain Eukaryota; kingdom Metazoa; phylum Arthropoda; class Insecta; order Blattodea; family Kalotermitidae; genus Cryptotermes; species Cryptotermes secundus. The sequence continues at coordinate 404,161 of NW_019725843.1, forward strand.
GACTATTTTTCTTCAGATCGCCTTCGCATAAATTTGTACTGTTTGTTTCGCTCTATTCAGAAGAACGATTCCTTTTTATAAAGTAGCATGACAAAGGGAATGCAATAAAATTACGATGAGGGGCTACGAATAGTTGCCCCCTGGTTTTGCAATATTGATGAGCAGTTTGGTTCTGTACACTTGTTTATAATGCGAGCGTAATGACGTTGCGGGATCCCGCATGCAAAGGACTTTTGGGCTACAAGATAGTTTGATGGGCTAAGGTCACCATTGTCCTAACCAAGCTATGAACCAGGGATGTGTCCAAATGTTCGCCAGCTGAGGAAGCCTCTAGGATATATGTCAAAGCCGATATGTTTGAAGCTGTGTTAAACGTTTTAGAAAAGTGTTGTAAATAGAGGCGGGCCTGGAATTTTGATATATTTTAAGTAAATTTATTTTTTCACTTCCTCTACATGTATGTGTTATATACGAAACTATATTTTTGCCTTTGATTCTGTTTGGGTGTGGAACTTTGTCTCTGACATTAAGGGAGGAACATAGACTGAGGGTGTTGGAGAACAGGGTGTTGAGGAGAATATTTGGACCGAAGAGAGACGAAGTGAGAGGAGGTTGGAGAAAACCGCATAATGAGGAGCTTCATAACTTGTACTCTTCTCCAAGTATAGTTAGAATGATCAAGTCAAGGAGGGTGAGATAGACAGGGCACGTGGCACGAATGGGGGAGAAGAAGAATGCGTATAGGATACTGATGGGAAAGCCAGAAAGAAAGAGACCACTGGGAAGACAAAGGTGTAGATGTGTGGACAATATTAAAATGGATCTTAGAGAGATAGGATGGGATGGGATGGGTTTAATTGATCTGGCTGATGATAGGGACCAATTGAGGGCTCTTGTGAACAAATTCTGGGAAATTCTTGAGTAGTGGCACAATTTGACGGCTTCTCAAGAAGGGCTCAGCTCCACGAGTGAGTGAGTGAGTGAGTTATGTATGTGTTGCTCAATGCAAGAACGTTTGTTTGTTATTGTAAGGAATCTTTACTGGAACGAAATCCAAGGGTTTAGGCCCCATGAAATGTTTGGGGCAACATAAAGAAGGAGCTTCTCTGACAAACTATAGTTAAGAAAGAAAAGATTTAGTTACCAAATTTCAAATATTTCTTATCAGTAGAATATTAGATAAATATTTTATTGTAATTAGACGTCAGTCAGTTTCTTTCACTAGTTTTTCAAATTCCCTCGTACTGAAAATAAAATCATGTATGTTGCTGTTAAAGGTTTTTATTTTGACTTGATGTTCGTGGTTTCATGAGAAAATTGGACAACAATGTGAGCAAGAAGTTCTGGCAAGGAAGCATTTCATCTCATTTCTTTCGATTCTTACATTCCACAGAGAGACAAACAGAATTTATATTTTAGTTTCTATATAACCCAGCGAACTGCACGTTAACGAAATTCCGCTACTGTCTTTATTGAATATGTGAAAATTGCTTAACGTGACGTCAGAGGTCCACTATACACATATGTACATTTGGGTTGCACAACCTGACAGTAAGGAATTTTTTGAACACTAAACACATTACGTGAATCTTGATTAATATAAAAAATTTGCGACGCTTATAATTTTATGACTGCATATAATAAACCATTTGAGAATGTTTCAAAATATCAATGTTTATGTCTTACCGAATAACTCAACTCTGACAAGCTAGAGATGGAGTGTAACAGCAGTGTTTGCTGATGGTAGTGAGTAGCGTGCTTATGGAACAATATCTATGATGCTAAACACAAAAACATGTGTACACATTGAATTTTCTTCAGTGACTGTTCAACAGTTTACAAAGTTTTGTTCCGCTGAATTCCCCGCCATCTTCTCCCCACTTCTATTCCTCACTACTGCTACAACTGCTGGTATCACTTTCGTTTTGTAACTTAACTTTCCCGAAATGCCGTCAATAAAATGTTGCAGCCGCAACTAAGTCTGTCCGCACTGGCAGGGACTGTTGCACCTTGGGCTCCAGCCTTCCTTCCTGATGAATCTCAACTTCAGCCACTTTCCTAGAATCATCTGGACGCAAACTGACATTCTTTCTGGCGACATATTCTCTAACCAATCCGTCATTTCGGTTCATCCGGACTAAGATCCGGACGACAGGCCGCGCCATAGATCAAGCGGTTAGTCGTTGGCTTCCCACGGCGGCGGCCCGGGTTCGATCCCGGGTCTGGTCAAGTGGGATTTGTGGTGGACGAAGTTGCGCTGGGGCAAGTTTTCTCCGAGTACTTCGGTTTCCCCTGTCAATCTTCATTCCACCAATTGCGCCACAATCACCCTCACCTGTCATCTGGGGCTGGTACAATAGGCCAGAGGTGGCCGAAGTACAAGGGATTTAGCCCCACCCCACTAGCAATAAAGAGAAAACTCAGTCACAGTACTCGAGACACTGAGCTCCGCTTACCCCCAACCTCTGTTCTGGCCCTAAAGCCACTGCATAACTCAAGGACATAGCTCATGTCTCACAGAACCTACTGTATCTGGGTGCACCATTAATAGATACAAATTCTCCCCCCCCCTGGGCACTACAGCCCCAGTGGGCCTAGGCCTACCTGCATGAACTTATCCGTTCACTTCGGTTTTTCTAGATCTTACACGTTCGGTAGGACTCCTTGGGCGGGTGATAGCTCGTCGCAAGGCCTTTACCTGTACACAAACAAAAAAAATCGCACACACATAAACTAAACATCCATGCAGAGATATTGGGTTTTCGGACTTTATCCATCGTCCTGGTTTTTAAGATAACTAAGAAAAAACACGACGTTTCGGAAACTGGATCTGTTTCCGTCCTCAGGTGAGGGAAAACACCTATTCTGTTGGGTCCCTTAGAAAGAGCTAGCCTCAATCACTGTCCTCACCTGAGACGGAAACAGATCCAATTTCCGAAACATCGTGTTTTTTCTTAGTTATCTTAAAACCAAGGACTTTGGATAAAGTCCGAAAACCCAATATCTCTGTGTGTTATATGCCATCGTCAGAATCCTATAGTAACTACTTAAACATCCATGCGCTTAGTAGTGGGATTCGAACCCACGATCCCTGTTTGCAAGCGAGCGAAGACAGTACATGCCTTAGACCGCTCGGCTACCGTGACCGGCAATAGATACAAATGACATCCATAATACAATTAGGAAAATGATAGATCTAAGTAAATGCTTATTATTAGGACCTCATCAGTTCGAAAACTGTTTTCATAAACGTGCCCAGAGTAAGGTTCCTTTTAGAATGACCATGCTGGGACTTCGAGCTCTGACATCACCATTTTATACTGATTTTCACTATACTAGGCAGCTGAGGCCTGCAGGAAACACTGTACTATAACCTTTAAAGGAAGTTAAGAGCGAAGAGGGAGCAAGGAAACGTAGGACATACAGTAGTCACAAATGCAGCATTCTGTAACGCTAGTCTTGAGTGAAAACAAATTGCTTTGGTAAATATATCTACACTCGATTGGTCCGCTAGTTCTAATGAAACATACTGTATTTGCCTGAAGAAGCGTGGACTTAGTGAAGGCCCTTGTCAGAGCAAATGTGAAACGATTTCAGCTTCCTTCACTGTTACAACAACCCATAAATCAGCCTAAGTCATGGGAACAAGACGCCCTTAAGGAAATTAACTCCATGGAGCTGACTTCTTGAGAAGCCACAAGTTGCTCAGCTACTCAGTAATTTCTCAGCATTTTCTGGAACCAGAAATTTCATCACCGTGTTCCCATAGGCCGGCCATTGGTCCGTACCCACAGCCAGATGAATCCAATCGATAACACCTCACCCTATTTCTCTGAGATCCATTTTAACATTATTCTCTCACCTACGTTTAAGTCTTCCTAGCGGTCTCTACCCTTCTACATCTCCCACCAAAACCATGCATGAATTCCCCTTCTCCTCATTCTTGCTACATACCCTGCCTACTCATCCTCTTTGACTTGATCATTATAATTATGTTTGGCTATTAATATCAGTTACGAAGCTCTTTGTTATGCATTCTCTCCGACCTCCTGCCTCTTCATACTCCTTCGGTCCAAATATTCACCTGAGCACCACAGTCTGTGCTCTTCCCTTCTTCACCCCAATACAAATCTACAGGCTTTAGGAAAGAAGATCTGAAGCTTTCACGGTGACTAAAATTTATAACACCTTCTCAGTCAGCTGATTAAAAATTACCCAAATTTTAGGGACGTAGATGGCCCATGAAAGTCGGTAATTTTCAAAGATTTGACACGGCTGATGGGCTAAGATCATATCAACTTAAAGAAACAGATTGTGGAAGTAAGGACGCTTTGTCTGATAGCCTAAAATCTTATCAACTTAAAGAAACAGTTTGTGAGGTTAGGACGCTTTGTCTGATAGCCTAAAATCTTATCAACTTAAAGAAACAGTTTGTGAGGTTAGGACGCTTTGTCTGATAGCCTAAAATCTTATCAACTTAAAGAAACAGTTTGTGGAAGTGAGGACGTTTTGTCTGATAGGCTAAGATCTTATCATCTTAAAGAAACAGTTTGTGGAAGTAAGGACATTTTGTCTGATGAGTAGTTTCTGACTGAAGAGGACTAACATTTGGACACGACGAAGTGCTGCCAAAGTTATAATGAACTGAATGGCGAGGGTATTATTGCTGACTGGCGGGCGCACGCAGGCTGGGGAAGGGGTGCGGTAGGCAACGATTTTCAATAAAGACCAATCAATGCTGGATTATAATCAAGTTTACTTCCATTCGCAAATGAAAACTGGCACGACATCCTCAGAGGAAAAGTAATATTAAATTCCTGGAATACTAAATCGATTTAAAACCTCTTTTTTCTCATGATTAAAATTGTAATTTATTTTTTAAAAATATAGTTGGTAGTAAACGGGATGTATTATATACATGTCAAATGGAAATTAAAAGGAAATATAGAACGAAATATAGAGTTGGCAGGTAAGTGGACGAATGGGTGGTGAGCGGGGACAATCGTCTGCTCTGTCATTCTTAATTAATACTCGTACTCCTGCTGTCAAACACTGAGTGGCCATCGGCCATCGGAAAGACAGGTGATGGGACTACAGGCTTTGACGTCCACAATGACGTACTGACGGGATGACTAGCCGTGTGAATTATTAAACGATTATTTCTTGTGTTGTTGAAGGGTATTCCTTAAGAGAATAAAAAGAAAAGCAAAGTTATCCCGGTAAAAGGCCGTGGAGACCCATAGAGTTGTGTGAGGTTTAGGCTCCCACATCTTCTAGACAATCGGCTCACAGATCGCAGTAAGGTTGTCAACCTAACGCGCCGGCCGCCCTTTACCACAAAAAGATTTTTGGTACTCATTTCTGTTAGAGGCTGAGTCGATCCCAGGGCCATATCGAGGCTGGAAGGATTAGGTAAATTGAAAAAAATCCACCTCATCGGGAATCGAATCAGAGACCTTCCGGCTTGTAGCATAGTGCCTCAACCAACTACGCTACCGCATACTCCCCTTAAGAGAATACGGAACAGAAATAGAGTGTTCATCTTTACCCTCTTCTTTATGAAGAATTATAACATGTTTGATTTCGCAATATTAGCCACAGGGTGCGTAAATAACTTCATAAGAAAGTTGCCTTTTAAATGCAATAGAAAAAAAAATTAAGACAGTTACTTTCCCAAAGTAATTGTTTATTGGATTTTGCTTTGAATTTAAAAGTCCCTTTTCTCTTGTTTGTTTGCTTTTCCATTTCTTATAAAACTGTACGAACTTCAAATCACTGCAGGCGTTTAATTTCTCTTGTTACTTTTTCTTAACTTGGTTATAACTTAGTAAAGAGTGGAGTCCCTCATTTCTGTCGTAACATCCTGATAAGGCAAAAGGCAAATTCTTCCCTGTGTTTAACTAATTAAGCACTACGCCATTTAAACGTATGAGGGAGTAGAGGTGTAGTTCCACAGTTCTTGATCTCGGAACTAGATGGAGGTGAGTGGTGAGCTTCAAGTTCTGCCCGCTTTGCCTGCAGATAGAGAGCCACCGATACCCATTACTTAGGATGGTGGGTCGGTCATGGAGAAGGTCTGGGCCCTTTGAGGTAGAGAAAAATTCCTTGCCTCTGCCGGCAGTCGAATCCCAGCCGTTCAGCCCGTAGCCCGTCGCTGTACCGGATGGTATATCGAGACTCCGTTTTGTGCTCGGGAGAAATTGATTTTATAAATGTTAGTTACTTTGTTGGAGCAGAAGAGAAGGAAGACGTGGAAGTCGTGGAGGAAGTGAGCGATATTTTCTGGCGGGAGGAAGAGAGAGAGAAAGAGCAAAGTTTTGTTTTGTTGGATGGTTCTCAGATGTCGCCCACTCGTTTATATAAGTTGCTATTTATGCCTCTAAGCAGCCTTCTCGGCTTAAATTCGTCACAATTAAGCCCCGCTCCCTATCAAAGCCACAAAATATGTCAAAATATATACATAATATATGTTTCAAGCAATTGGAAACAAGACACGCAGCACAACACGCAACAGGAAGGAACACAACCCATCACCTTGAACACGCATGCGCATTGAGGGAACTATATATTAACCTAAGCAACGATACAGAAGACAGCAGTTTCCTCATCCATAATCTTTAACACCTGATGATGACCATATTGATCGAAACATGTAGCTTAAAACTTTAAGGTGAATTAGCTTTACAGAACATGAGTTTGGTGAGACTCTGGAACTACTGATACTATATGAAAAGTGCAACAGGATGCTACAATATTAAGATCACGTTGCTGTCTGTCTGTGTCCCCCCCCCCCTAACTTTGGTTANTTAGGAGGCCTCTGAGATCACATTTCTGCCTGTGTCCCCCCCCCAAAAATATTTTTTTTCATTATCTTTGTTTTCCGTGTCGTATCAGTAGAATGTAAGTGATTAGTTCTTCACAGATGTTCTTGTTCTGTTAACATTTCCCACTTCATTCATTCTAGGTTAAAATATTGTCCCAAGAAACTCCTTTTCAATGTTTTAATAAACATTGGAATTAGCTATGTTCCTTTTTTATCCGCATTATATGCCTTTAATTGAGATTGAAATAAATTGCATATAGCCCTAAAATATTTTTATTTTCGAGACACGAGATATACAAAGAAATAAATAAATGCCAGAGCTGTCTACTTTAGGCAGAGAACAATACTGAAATACAATACAGAATATATTCCTATGAAAATACAACGGAATCCTCAATGAAGGCCCTGGTTCCCGAGTTGGACATCAGTGTCGCTACCGTCACCTGCAGATCCATGTGACGTAACGTCCGGTTCGACGGTGTCGCTATACGACCCAATTAGAGTCCCCTTCCGCACATGTTCTCAGGAAGGGTCACATATTTCGCATAAAATATGGATAGGAATGTACCCAATTGGGGCGGGACAGACAGAAGTGTGTGTTGTATGCGAAACTTGCTCGGACATGAGTACACTAAACGACAGATCTGTTCTGTGTTTCATGTTTAGCTTCTGGTGCTTGTTCTTTGTATTCTGGGTGTCATGAGTTCACATTTCGGCCCAGAGATCGGCTGTCCTTGCAGATATTTCCTCTGGTTTTTTGCTGATCCCTCCAGTAAAGTACCAAGTATTGTATTTTTTATTATTGTATTTCAGCATCCCCTTGTATTAAGGCATTATCCTTATTATGAAAGCACCCGTCAATAATGTAACAATATTTTTTTAAAATATAAAAACATCTAAAATAGACAAGTGAATAGTGCAGTGGTCTCCCCGAAAACGGAAGGAAAATTGCCTGATGATGGCCCAAGTGCGGCCGAAGCATGTTGTAAAGTGAGAAGAAACATATGTACAACTAGTGACATTTTAATAATTTGATGATCGCTTTTAGTATCTTAATGACATTTTATAATTTTAACAACATCGTAAAGTATTAAAATTGCATTTTTAGCGAGAAATATATTTTAGATGTCTTTTATACGTTAAAAAGAAATATTGTTGCATTATTGCTTTGATAATAAGGATCCTACGAAGTGTGTTTAGGTAATTTTGAAATTCAACAAAAGCTGATGACTTGTATAAATTATATCTTTCAGTGTCACCAAATCAATTAGCAACCTGGTGCTGCTTACGGTAAACTGAATGTCTTCCGGTACTTGCTATACATGTTTAAATTGCAATGTACAGATTTTCAGCTAAATATTCGTTTATTTGTATTCTTAAATCTGATTTGTACAATTTAATCAAAGAAAATCCGAATTGTGTTTGGACGTAAAATTGATAATGTCTTCTTTCTGAAGTGTTTGAAACTGCTGTATTTAGAAACGTATCAGTCAAAAGAAGTCTAAACACTTCAGGAAATTGCACCTCACTTTCAGCCTTTTCTCACCCTGCAGGTCAGTCAGTTCAGTCTGAAGGCTTTCTAGCGTCCGTTCAACATTAAAACATAAAGGACTAGTCAACAGATGGATTTCGTGTTCTACTTTTCAAAAATCTTCAGATTTGCTACGAGTTAGTATAATTTACAAGGAATCTTACTGTATTTATCTCATGTATTACAATTTACGTGTACCACTCGGAGAGCAGAAACGTTTGAATTTGTTCTCCTTAACTTGCTTTGGGAATAAAATGAGCTCTACTTTGGAACCCCGTACCATTGTGTATAACTGAATTATAAGGAGAGGGTTTCATGGGGAATGACATTGCACGTGTTTATGGCTCCGTGACTAACAATAACGGATTCTGGATTGGATGATTGCATTTATTAACACCTCCTTTCACAGTATCTCTTAATCACAATCAGTTATAGCTCTACCGGTAATCTACCCCCTTTACAGATCACTAAGACGTGCTTTAGACCGCGCGGATATTGTTACCGGTCGGTAATACATATGGAGCCCATAAACTGGAAACGGTTTGCTTCATCCGCCATCGTCATTAAATTATATATCAGGCTTCTTTATGTACATCAGTCGGTACAGTGATGGGCTACGGACTGAATGCCCAGGGTTCGATTCCCATGAGAGGCAAAACAATTTTCTTTTCCACACAGTTGAGACAGGGATCCACCCAGCAGCCTTTCAAATGGGTGTGGTATGTTCTATCCGCTGCTGTAAAGCGCCCGGGACGTGAAGCTGACCACTCACTTCCATCTAGTACCTAGGTCAAGAATGGTGGATCTATACCTCCACTCTCCCATACGTCTACATGGCTTGATGCTAAATTCATTGAGTACAGGGAGAGATTTTTCCTGTTTTACTCCAGGTGACTGCGAGAACAATACTTAAATCAGGCCAATACCACTTCCTTCCCAGTCCCTTACAAATTCACGGAACCCTGTGTTATTGCTTCACGAGAGGCTGAACAATCGCTGCAGTTAATAAAGTCACACGTCAATTTATCCATCATTTTCCCACTGTTCGACGCTTTTTGCTTGCCATATTCAATAAAGAAGTCCATAAAGAGCCAAGGAATGCGTGAACTGTCACCACAATCTTGATAAAACTAAAATATTTTAACATTCCTGGCTTCTGAGATTCGATGATCTGTTGTTTGGTAGAAATGTACTAAAGTTTCGGGGAACCCCCGTCCCTATTCTGCCATGAAGATGGAAGAAGCTCCTCGCTATGAGAACCTCATATCTCACATTGAAGTCTGTAGCATCATGTCGAAACGGTTCTGTGCCACTTATGTGCTCACGCGTGACGTCCTCACTGTGAGGGCTGACTGCAGTTCAGAGGACAGGAACAAGCAATCTGCACCGTACAGGTGTAGTAAGACGGAGGAATGAGGCAGGCGATGGGACTGCGTGGCAGCGCTGCAACTGTATAAGGAATGATTCCAGCCAGAAATAAAAGAATTTGTCAAGTGGAGCAAGGGTTACAGAAGGGCAGTCTTCCTTTAGTGCTTCTGCATCTTAGATAAAATCTACACTGTCAAAATAAAAAGTCTGGAATAAATAAGTTGCTACGGAAGGAGGGGAAAGTACAAGGGAGAAAAATTGAGTGGAAATTGTAACATGGCGTGGTGGTTTGTAAATGTTGGGATTATTGTGGGCGTCTTACAGAAAAGGAACCGTATCCTTGTAAGCTTATATCGACTGTATTACCTCGGTGTTGCTGCAACATAATTGAAAAGAGTTCTCTAAGAAGGGGAGGGGTTGGAATTTATTTCAGAGCTGGGCACGTGTAATACTGTACAGTTCGGTTCATAGAAACTGCGTGAACAAACGGGTACAGCGGTGGGAAGAGTCAGTCCGTAACTGTGTTACAGAATTCGTTATATCGCCTTCGGAACTTGTTCTCTAAATTTAAAAGGTAAAGTTGTCCCTGTGCTTGTCTAATTTAGCACTACGCCATGAAGGCATATGGGGAAGCAGATGTATAAATCCATATTTTCTTGGCCTCGGCAATAGTTGGAGGTGAATGGTCAGCTTCACGTCCCTACCGCTTTAACCCCGATGAAAGAGCCCCCCGGTACCCATTTGAGAGGAGGCTGGGTGGACCCAGAGCCGGTTTGAACGACGTGGAGAAGAGAAATTTCTTGACCCTACCGGGACTCGAACTCCGACCTCTCGGTCACCCCGCCAGTACCTAGTCACTATCCCGGCTCCTCTATCTAAATTTAGTATATGTATAAATGACGACTGTATGAGCCGCGTTAGCGTGATCATTATATCGACGGGCTCTAGGGCTGGACGGTCGGGGTTTGATTCTCGGCAGGAGCGTACAATTTTTTTATTCTCCGCAGTGATCACCCTGCCTCTGGGACCCACCAAGCCTCCCATTCGATTGACACTGGGGTATCTTTGCTTGGGGTTAAAACAACCGAGGCGTGAAGCTGATTACTCGTCTGCATCTAGAGCTGAAGTGAAGAATGGTGGAGATATAACTTCACTTCCCAATACATGTTCATGGCGTTGTGCTTAATTAATTAAGCACAATGAGAACTATATTTTTACCCCTAAGTTGCAAGTTACAGGAAGTGGTAAAGTAAAAAAAGAATTATTTCTCTTATAGTAGGCAATGAGGTTTTGCTAACGTTAAAGAAAACCAAGTTATTTTTAATTCTGATATGCTGAGTCTTAAGCGAGACACAAGAACATTTCCTCACGTGACAGTTCTCTGTATCGAAAATGCGCTAGAACCTTAGGAATCTTCGCTTATATATTTTTGCTTTGCGTTTTCGTAATTCTTGTAAGCTTACTCTCGCTTAAATACTGCCATTGTTTAAAACTTAGCAATGTTTTACTATATAATTATATGTCTTGGAAACGAAATGTCAAGAATAACGGAGAAACTCCGTGTGTTACAACTCTTTGGCTATCATTTTCGTGAAAAGCCTACCCGTTTTTGTCGAAAACAGTTCATTCCGTACAAGCTGTCGACAAGTGAAAATTTGTTGCGCTGTTTTATTTAAAAATATGTTTTCAAATGACAAGGCAAATCAAGCGCGAAAGATGAATATCATGGGAAGAAACTGACATTAATTACTTGTTCTTTTTTTTCCCCTTGGCACTACAGCCCCGGTGCCTAGGACTACCTCCATGAACTTCTCCGTTCACTTCGGTTTTTTTTTCTAGGTCTTACACATTCGGTAAGACTCCTTGGGAGGGTGATCAGCTCGTCGCAAGGCCTCTACCTGTACACAAACACAGAAAAACGCACACACACAAAATAAACATCCATGCCCTGATTGGGATTCGAACCCACGATCCCGATTTCCAAGTGAGCGAAGACAGTACATGCCTTAATTACTTGTTTACGGATGTGAAACCTAGGAAATAGAGCGCTGTGATGGTGTGGCCATACTGAACGAACGAAAGAGGAAATATTGCTGAAAAAGTGCTGTTACACTTATCACCGCAAGGGGACAGAAAGGGAGGAGAAGAGAAAGAAGAAGAGTACATTTATACATAAGTGGGAAACACATGTTAAGTCCATTAAGGAAAGTCGGGGCCTGGAACAGGAGACAGGAAGAGCAGACTGTGCTACAGAAGCTGAAGACAGAAAACGCACGAAATAAAAGCCTCATGAACAGAGTAAGAAGTTGCAAGCTGCCGTCACCGCTTGAGACCTCGTCGCTTGCCGGGAAATTGTGTCAGTAGACAAACCGCCTGCCGCTGAATACCCTGGTTTCGATTCGTGATAGGTGCTGTGATTCCTTTCGTCATCACATCCAGACCGGCTGTACCGCCCATGCAGCCTCCTGTCCAGTGGCCTCAAAGAGGTCTTACCCGGAGAGTGAGTTAATGCGGCCGGAGTTTGAAGCTATAATAGAACTAGGTGAATTGCCGTTAACAAAGCACTGACAACACTAAAAGAAGCATAAAAACAAGACAGAAGAGAGAGTGCAGGATCGCTCCTGTGTCAACACAGTGCGCAGGGAAGGCGATGGGTGGGCCCTTTTATACGTCACAAAACGCAGTACGTCCGTAAATAAATAGTAAGTTGATTTGGCGTGAAACTGTCATACAGGATAGTCGGTTTCTCGCCCGATATTCGGACGGTGTAGCAGAACTTGAGCTTGAGCCAGATTTGCAGTTTGAAGGAATTTCCAGATTAATAATATTACAAATAAAAGTTCAGGTCACGGTCATAAATGGTGAAAACTTGTTGAAAAATGGAACGTAAGTACAAGTATTTCCTTGAAGAATATTAAATTGGGATAAAGGTAAAGGTAAAATTGTCCTTGCGCTCAACAAATTAAGCCCTATGGCATGAAGGCCTATGGAGGATTGCATGCTTTCTTGACCTCGGAACTAGATGGAGATTAGTGGTCTGTTTCACGGCCCGGTCTCTTCAACCCAGGGGAAATATCCCCAGGCGCACCAGGTATCCATTGCATAGGAAGCTGGGTGGACACCAGAGCCGGTCTGGACGACATGGAGAAGAGAAAATTCTTGACGTTACCGAGACTCGAACCCCGACACCTCTGTCGTCAAACCCGTAGCCAGTCATTATACCGATTGAGCTATCATTGGAATATAGAGGAAAAATGGATTCTTAAAGATCTGTACACAAACTTATTGACCAATTGAAACTGCACGTTGGAACGAACAATTTGCCCCGAACAGATGAAGCCGATGATGTTTATTATTTACATGATTAGGTGTTAGAAGTTGTAACTATAAATTATAAAAATAAATAAAATCTATCCCTATAACAGACCATGAAGGCCCATAAGGTTGTGAGATGTTGAGGTTCCCACATTTTGTAGACAATCGGCTCAAAGATGGCGGTAAGATTGTCAGCCTAACGCGCCGGCCGCGCTTTACTCCCCAGGAAAATTATTTAATTAATTCCTGGTACACGTTTCTGTTAGAGGCTGAGTCGACCCCAGGACCATATTGCGGCAGGAACGATTAAGTCACTTGAAAAAATCCAATGACCTCATCGGGGCTTGAACCCGCGACCTTCCAGCTTGTAGCATTATACCGTGTGAAATACCATCTACTATATTAAGATGTGCATTTATTTTGCTACTTGGTTTAATTAAATCACAGTATAAAATAAATCGGCGCATCTCAGAGAACTTGTTAAACATTTCCGCACCTGCATGGGACCATCTTATTTTAACATGACCCAACTCCATAAAATCTCGCCGTTTCCTCAGATCCTATGTTCGCAACGAAATCTATATTGTGACATGTGGACCGTTTCTAGGCGACGGCTAGATAAGCAATGCCTCAAAAGCCGGAATAGAAACGAACGTAAACACATCCCCACAACACACTATCACACATCCTCGGTGTCCAATAACAGAGATTTAGTTTGACAGTCAAGTCAGTCAGTCGATTAGTTAGTGACAAGAAACTGGAACCTGAGCACCCTTAGTTGGAACAGCCGAAATAAAATAAAAAACAATAACATATTTCAGTAAACCCGCGTTATTTTACTCGAAACAATAAATTGAAACGCTTTATGTGGAAGTTAATCTCCTGTACTTCTAATAGTATCAGTGTTGGACTACATGAAATGATTTTTATGGTAGGGGCGACCGTGGCTTGTTGTCACATTGTTTATATTTCCTTTAGTAAATGTCAGCAACTGGAAGTGCGAGAATCAAAATGCGGTGTTGCCTCCCCTTGCTCTACGCTCCTAATTCCATTCTTATACGAGTAAGCCTTAAATGTGATGAATAACATGAACTTTCTTAAAATTAAGTTGTTTCGATTTTTTGTGCTTCCTCTGTTCTCATTTTTTTCATGTTACTTTGTTCGTACAAGTGGCACAGTATGTCGATTTATCTACATCCTTTTATCTCAGAAACGTTGGACTGCAAGCATGTCAAATATAGTTTTGTATTCAAAATGTCTGCATTGGATTAGCTGTCAAAATTGTAAGTTTCTGAAAAATTGATAACAGTTTATTGATATCTTGTCACAGGAAGTTAAATAAATGCGTTAATATAAATACTTGGGTACTTTATTAGCCTTAAAATAAAAGGCGAAAGAAACGGCATCAACTTTTTACATGCCTCACAACCATTCCACTCCGGGGGCAGGTTTTCATACAAAACATCCATTTAAACTTATACATCAGTACTCCGTAGACTCATAAACATGTTACGTGCAGAATCTTGTTCATTAATCTGTTAATGATCATATGATAGTTGTGGTGTTTAAAATATCTTGATACGTTACAGATAGAAATTAGAAAGTAAAATATGTTACGACTAGCCCCGTTCTCCCCTACATTGTGTTAAGGTTTTTGTTAAACACATAAATTTTTAATCATTTCGGTTAATTTCGATTCGTACGGAAGAAATCTTGATATGACTCAAACGGTCAGCCATTTGGCCGCTGTGTTTATCAGGCATTCAGCCTGTTATTAGCAAGTTATTAATACTAGCACTCCGAAGATGAGAATCGGGTACCCACTTCATCAAATTATCCGACGAGGCGTTATTTGCGACGGACTGATCACTCGTCAAAGGAGTCCTACCGACTGTGCGAAAAAGATTACGAAACTGAAGAAGAGGCCAGGCCCTAACAGAGGGCTGTAGAGCCATTGATGAATGAATGAAATGAGGCGTTAGCGCTACAACCTGATCAGTTATAATATGCAAGCACACCTACGTACATACATACAGACATACGTATGTATATACGTGTATATTCATACTGAAAACTGGAATAGTTCATTGCTAGGCAACGATTAGGTACACAGATTCCCGCGTAAATGAACGCTTACAATAATAGATGAGCGGTGTTTTCTGTTTGGTCCTCCCCGCGACCGATGCTATGCAACGGCATGGTAAAGACACCTGATCAACAATAGATAGTCTGTGTTTTCTACGTGGTCCGTGCGAGGGGTTATAAAAAGGACAAAGAAGATCGTTTGAGTTAATTGAGTTCCGGAGTTGGCATTTTCCAGGATACGACTAGTGAAGACTAAGGACACTAGTATGTGTAACAATGAAATGTAAAGCGTGGAAATAGCGATAGAGCTATAATTACTTCTACTTACGAGTCAAGTGTATAAGTGCAATAAATCAACTCAACCAATTCAAAACTCGTCTATAAGTCACGCACCGCCTACGCGTGACAGGACGTACATATTGCCACGAGATTATGACTCCGTGACTAATAATAATGGGTTTTGGATTGGATGACTGCATTTAACACCTTCTTGTATAATCTCTCTTAATCACAATCGATTATAACAACTCTCAGTAAATCTTCAGCCGAACCCTTCTTCCTTGACTGCCGAGGACTTGCTCCATTCTCATTCTAGTGCTACGACTGACTTCTGAATCAGAGTCAGAGTCATTTTATGACTGGCGGTTTACGCCCAATCGGTACGTCTTGGTGCCAGACCCCTTGAGGATCACGATTAGAAATTGTTTTTTGCAACTAAACCTTTATGGTCATATTTCTTACATAAATCCTCTCTGACGAGAGGATTGATTTATGTTTTTATGAATAGGCTTCACCTTTGTCAAGTGTACGTATCGAACATATAGCTTGCTATTGAAAATACTTTCTTGTGCACTAATACAAGTCCTCTGTCAGTGCAAGCCTTACAAAGAAGATCATGTCTATTTTACTTATCCTATGCTACAATGAGAGCTTAGTCCTGACTCCTGATTCTCGAGGCGGACCCATAGAAAACACTTCCTTTGCCCAACAATGGATATATGCGAAACACATACAAAACACTTCTTCCTCTATTGTTGTATTTACAGCGCGTTGCGTAGCAAAGTAAATTGTCCGATTGTTGCCTGCGTATTCGTTGTCGCGGTAATATGTTTACTGAGTCGATGCCCAGCAACGGGTCTACATGTCACAATACATACACACACACGCACACAAACGCATACATTTCACATGTTTCGTGTCATAGTATCTCACTGCTATGAGGACTCTAAGCCCTGTGTCTTAAGTTAAGAATCCTGCGTTGGAGTACCCAGCCCTCATATCCCTCTTAAAACAGTGGGCTCAGAGATTGGCGAGTAAGTTGCAGGGAAACATGCAACGCAAGCTTACAAGCTCACCGTCCGAATCCCCCTACTTAGGTTAATACACGTTGTTTAGAAGTCTGAAGTTCAGACACACTAAAAGCGGGGCGGTGTCTTTTGAGCATGTTACATGTACACATTATGTTGAAACAAAATATACCACTTAAAACCTTAGATACTTTGAAGGGGAGCGCAAATATTAACAGAAAACATTTCTGTGTGTGTCTTCTCTCTTGTGTTTCCATTACACACATTACAACTGAGTTATTTTGACCGTGTCCAACTCAGTGGGTGAGATCAAGAGGGGAGAGTGGAGTTTTGGCACTGCATAAAACTCCGGTCTGTGAGGAGATGTGTTTTAAGTCTGTATAGCTTTATTATGTACAGAGTAACAGTAGTAGCAGAAGACTTCAGCTGCTATCACATGAAATATTTAACGGTGCCAAAGCAATCTCTGGAAAGAGTCCCCCCACTTAGCTTGCATTAGTTACTATTGGCGGCCTCCTTGCCCTGCCATCATGTCTAGAGCATGTGCAAATATTCATGTCCACAGCAACTCTGTAGTGGTTCTCGTCATTGACTTCATGAACAAATAATAATATAGCGACTGGCTACGGGGGGGATGGGAGTTCGAGTCCCAATAAGGGCAAGAATTTTATCCTCTCCTCGTCATCCAGACCGGTTCTGAAGCTCGCCCAGCCTCCTATTATGGATCCTTTCCCCGGGGATAAAGCTGCCGGAGCGTGAAGCTCATCACTCACCTCCAACTACTGCCAAGGTCTAGAGTACGTGGCTCTATACATCCTCTCCCCCATACGCCTTCATGGCGTAGTGTTTAATTAGTTAAGCACAGGGACAATTTTTCCTTTAAAAAGAAATTGATCCATTTGTCATCCTAATCGAATTCCGTTTCAGTGAAGTTCAGCAGAGTACGTAAGCATGAAAATGAAGCAATTGACGTGCAAGCACTTATTGTATCTTCAGTAAGGTAAAGTTGCCTCTGTGCTTACTTAATTACGCACCGAACCATGACATGAGAGAGTGAGGGTACAGCTCTACCATTCTTGATCTCGGAACTAGATGGAGGTCAGTCGTCAGCTTCACGTCTAGGCTGCTTTATCCCTGGGGAAGAGCCCCCAGTACCTGCTCATGCTGGTTCCTAGCTTGCGGATTTTGTACCCTAAAAATGGAGGCGACATGTTCCTCCGAAACGTCGGTTGACACACGATCTCTTGATCTCGGAACTAGATGGAGGTCAGTCGTCAGCTTCACGTCTAGGCTGCTTTATCCCTGGGGAAGAGCCCCCAGTACCTGCTCATGCTGGTTCCTAGCTTGCGGATTTTGTACCCTAAAAATGGAGGCGATATGTTCCTCCGAAACGTCGGTTGACACACGATCTACACGGCGCCACATCCCAGAACACGGCATTCTTCAAATATTTCCTGGTTTTCTGCAGGTCCATTCCAAGTTATTCTCAATACATTTGAGCAGGGGTAATTTTAATATTCCCTTCTCTTTTGTCCCGTGCTTGTAATATCTTCACGAGTCAACCCTAACCCCTGTATCCCCGTACAAAGTAACACGTCATAAGGGAGTGGAACTTTGTGGCTTCGTAATAGATTGATATTGCAGCTTCACTCCGTTCTTCATATCTTGAACCCACTTTAAATTGCGTTATTTTCATTGCTACCTAAGAATATTTCATGTCGTCATGTTGGTATTATTAATAAGCAGGAACTGGTAATCCCATATTAGTAGCATCTTGTGGCATTATGTCACTACTAGTAAACTGAACCCCCCCCGTATATCTTACGGTACAGAGACAAAGATGCGTGATTCAGAAGGATGTGATCCTTAGGATTACAGGGTTTTTAGACTTCGTCCATCGTCCGGTATTATAAATACCAGAACGTTTCGGGAACTGGATCTGTTTCCATCCACAGGTGAGGAGGTGGGAAACACCCACTCTGCTGCAGCCGTTAGCAAGTGGTATTCTCAAATACTGGACTTGCCACGTCACTGTCCGAACGGTGATAATGCAGAGTACAGTGTTTTGTGTTGTAACGCCATATATTTTGGATAGAGCAAGACGTTTCGCAGGAGAATACCGCCTCCATCTTTAGGGTCTAAAAGTAATCCAAGCAAGAAACCAACAGAAGCAGGCGCCAAAGCTGAGATTAGCATTATTCGACCATGTAATTGGAGGAGATATGTTCCACCGAAACGTCAGGCTGTCTCCGAAATACAAGGCGTTACAACACAGAAGTCCATACTCTTCAAATCAAATTGATGGGGAGGGTGATGAACTGCTTTTTCTTAAGAGCTGATTGTAGTTCAGGCGGTGACGATGTTCGTCGACTTTTATATTACTCATTGCCATGACCATAAGGACTCGCCACTTGTCCTTACACTAAGGCAAGTAGGCCCCGTCCTCACCCTAACTTCCTACTGACTTAAGACTCATTTTAATATTGTCCTCCAATATAGTTGGGACAAGCGGTAGCGTAGTTGCTTGAGGTACTATGCTACAAGCCGGAAGGTCGCGGGATCGAATCCCGATGAGGTCAATTTTTTAATTTACCTAATCCTTCCAGCCGCACTATGGTCCTGGGGTCGTCTCAGCTTTTAACATAAATGAGTACCAGGAATCTCCTTTGGAGTAAAGCGCGGCCGGCGCGTAAGACTCACAACCTCACCGCCATCCGTGATCCGATTGTCTAGAAAATGTGGGAACCTCAACTTCTCACAACCCTATGGGCCTCCACGGCCTGTTACACGGATACATTTACCTTATAACATTGTACTGCCTCCGTCTTCAAGGTCGAACAGCGAAACAGAGTTCGCTTGCCATAGTCTTCAATCCCGAATATGAATGCAGTACGTTCTCATAGCTTGGGTTACTCATAGAACTTGAAGATGTAGGGTCTCCGAAACGTCAGTAAACTTTTATCAGACTACACGGCGTCACATTTCGGATTATAATTCTTTTCTGGAGACAGGTTACTGCTGAGTTCCTGCGTTTCATCTCTGAAGTATGGGAAATCTTACGAAATGTTGGTAAGAACACGAGGAGGCCTGAGTGCTTTCACTGGAATCACTGGAACAACTGACCCAGCTATAGGCAGAGTGCCTCATGCTATTGACTACAGGATAAAACTCATTCGCTCTAAAAGCATTTGAGTGGCTTTCTATCCGCTCACTCTCTTACACGGATTCAAAATGAATACATCTATCTCACTTCTACTAAAAGCACCCCACCCCCTTTTTCCTCCTGAATCTCCCTCCATCTCTTTCCTCGCTCCCAACGTCTCTCTCTTAACCTCTTCTCGCCACCCCACATCAAGTTGTTGGGAGTGGTTGCTTTTTCTATTTCGCAAGGGGAGAAAGCGAGACTAACAACAACCCACTGGTAAATTTCACCAAGTATTGTTCACAAAATGCACGTTAATTTTAACTTCAGTTTATGATGTTCTTTTAGAAACATAATATTGCGGGGTGAGGAGGGAGAATGAACTCTCGTCAGCTATTTCAAAAACGATCTTCGGCACATTTCTGTGGGCAAGCAGAGGCCAGGCTTTGTTGTGTTCCAAAAACCGAGTTGCATTATATATTGAATAATATATGTACAAAACTTCTCTGTGGTTGCTTCATCACCAAATAATGATGCAGATCGGTACGTCATAATTAAAAAAAAATTCTAGATTATGTAGGTATTTTCAACGTACTCTGGAAACCGATGTCCCCATAGTGGATTACTCGTTGGATAATACGACTTTCATCCTTTACGGTTGCTTACTCAGAGGATGCGGGATAGCTCAGTCGGTATAGCGACTGGCTACGGGCTGGACGATCGAAGGGTCGGAGTTTGAGTTCCGGTGTGGACAAGAATTTTCTCCTCTCCACGTCGTCCGGACCGACTCTGAGGTCCACCCAACCTACTACCCAATGGATACCTGGAGTCCTTTCCCCGGGGTAAAGCGGTCGGAGCATTAAGCTGACCACTTACCTCCGGCTAGTACCGAGTTCAAGAAAATGTGGATCTATACATCCACTCCTGCATACGCTTTCATGGCGTAGTGCTTAATTAGTTAAGCACAGGGACAACTTTATTGTTGCTTACTCAACGTATGATACTTTGTTTAACTTACAGAAAGTTCTGTTGGTGAGGTGTGGTAATTCGCAAAACGTGTTCAGTTAAACAATTATTCTTTAATGAGTACGGTCCTCTGAGTTGCGATGCCGTGTGATTCAGGTACAGCCTGACGTTTCGGGGAACATATCTACAGCTTGTTCAGCGTAGAGGAATAATTCAAACTTTATCTTCGATCTCATTTTGGATAAGCTTGGTTCTCCTTTATACGGTTCTCTTAGTATGCCTCCTGCTTGAGCATATCTCATGCTTGCCTTCTTTTCTGACCCAGAAGATGGAGCCTATATGTTCCCTCCGAAACGTCGGGTTTTCTCCAAACTACATGCAGTTTCAATCCTTAATGCCTGCTTTTTATAGTCGCCGCTATGTCACCCTAAAAGTTATACTGTTCGCAAGAAGTAAATTGTATTTGTTTTTAGGAAAGTTGGTGTGGTTTTTGAGAAGCCCCTTCTGTCCAAGGCCCCTCGTGGGGCGTTTTTTCCGGTGCTGAATCCTGGATCCTAAGAAGACGCTGTATATGCCAAGGACGCTCTTCATTGACGGTGAGTTATCCACAATTTGCAAATCGAATGAGTGCTGACTCATGTTATTCTCATTAGAACTGAGGAAAAAATGTTAATAGAAAAACTAAATATTTCCGCTTACCTTTGTTTCCTTTCATTTATGGAGAGCAGTAAATTACAAAATATAAGAAGTAGTGATCAGTCTTTATGTGTATCTTTTCCTAAGTACTGGTTTACACCGTCTGAAAAATTTTAAATCGTCGTTATGCTTGTTATTTGTAACTGTCAAGCTGAGAACCATTTAAATCTCAGTGATTACTATACGTACCATCTGCTCTGAGATACTAAAACTCTGAATTCTGGCCACAGAGTGTATCTGTGTGTTCCGTATGGTTCTCACAATAAAGAGGGACTGTTTCTCTAAACAGCATTAGCGGAGAGCTAGTATATTTCCTGTGATGTACGGACTGAATGTCTATATATTATTTAGAACAAATTTAATCCTTAAGAGGTTAAATACAGATTAATATCTATGTTCTGTTTTCACTGTTCGTGTCCTTAGTTTTCATTAGGAAGAACTTTGATATACGTGCATTTCCACGGCAACGAATAAAACAGTTGTATGAAACTGCAAGTGGTTAATTGCTTGTGCCAAGAGATTGCGACACATGATTCTTTTCATTGGCATTGCATATCACTACAAAAGATGCAAGAATAAAGGCCGGATTTAAAATGATATATTTCTCTCATAACAAGGGAAAAGTTAAATTGTTCGTAGAAATTACCTGAACAAACGTTTCATAATATTTTACGCATTGGATAGCTACCATTGGCATCCACTTCATTGTTTAATGGGGAAATACGNCACATTGTGATTGTCTTTGAGTATTATTATTACTTTGTCAACATATACATGTACGTGCAGCACCAGTGTTCGATCTCAGCATTTGCCATGCTGTATGAAGCGGAAATGATTGCATTGTTACATACTCTTGTTTCCGCACTTCTGTCTAATTTCTTACATCACTTCGCAATATCATGTAAAATTAAATATTAGCGTTGATAATACAATTAACGTAAATTTATATATATACGAGTACTGTTCGCAATTTAATCGATAAAGAGTTGAAATGATTTTTAAAACTTCCGAAGAATTCACTGCCTTGCCAATTCTCCCCTGAAACCGAACTCAGGTGTCTGGAAATACGTAGCCGCGTGTTTTCTAAGTATTGGTGTATTTCCTTGGGAAACTTTCCGGTATTTATTGTCATCATCACTGTTCATATAACATAGACATCAGGATAATCTGGATATCAGGCAAATGTTCCTGCTAGACCTATACATTGCCGGTCACAGTGGCCGCGCGGTCTAAGGCATGAACTGTCTTCACTCGCTTGAACACTGGGATCTTGGGTTCGAATCTCACTCAAGGTGTGGATGTATGTGTACGTTTATTCGGTTTTCGTGCTGTTCTGTGTGTAGGTAGCGGCCTTGCGACTTGTTGAGACCCCGTCCGAGGAGTCCTACCGACTGTTTAAAAAGATTAAGAAGCTGAAAACGGCTAAGGTCCAACAAAGAGATGTAGAATCATAGATAGATAAATAGATACGCACATAAATTAAGGTTTGGGAAAGTTCGCATTTTTTTTTTTGTTTTACAACCAGTAGCCTAGTCTGAACATTAACTGAGCCATCTGGTGTCGTAGTAGTAGTAGTAGTAGTAGTAGTAGTAGTAGTAGTAGTAGTAGTAGTAGTAGTAGTAGTAGCAGTAGTGATATAGTGGTTGTGGTGGTGGAAGTATTAGTAGATGTTAAGGCATGGAGATAATTTTAATTTCCTCTAATAAATTAATGCTTGAAATAAAGTGAATTCTACGTGAAATAGAGTAGTGTCTGACTGTGTCTTTGATATTTGTCTCGTGTAGAATATATTAGCCACTTACATACGGCAAACGAGTCAGAGGAATTATTTGTTCAATAGAAAGTGGCATGCTTGTCAGACAGAAACACGTTTGTCTCGCTGATGCAGTAACATTTTAGTGTTGCCAAAGATTGTTTTAATGAGACATAAAGCAGGATAACAAATCACGTTGTTTGTAGTGTACAGACGCGTTTCTAACGTGTTTATGTAAGGGGTTCTACATGACGATTATCTCTGAAACATTCCGAATGAGAAAGACGTTAATGTTGTAATAATCTCATTAGTAACTACCACTTTCAATCACTTTTTTGTACATGTATGCTGAAAAACGAATAATATGTAAAACAACAATCTCATCAAATTTCTCCGATTGAATTTTGATTCTGTGTGCCAAATTTAATCAAAATTCACCCATTCGTTGCAGAGTTATTGCTTGAGAACAGTAGAACAGACGGATGAAATATGAGTTTAATTTACCTGGTGAGCTTCCCTTAGCCTTGTAGAGTAGATACGAGTACTTCCCAAATCTGTCAGATCAACCTGAGGCAGATAAATCATTTAAACCGACATTCCGCACATCGTACAAAGTTGTACTGCAAACATGCAAATATGTTAACTTCTTTATTAAAAGATTTGAAGATTTGCAAATCTTGGCAGGAAAGGTGAATGGATCGTATTTTAGCAGAAAATTAAGCGAGTCCAGGTAGTTACATATAGCCTAGTGTGTTTCAGTTGTATGTTACCGCAAAATTTGGGAACACGTGTTCCCCTTTCATCTGATTGCCCTCGTACTAAACTTAAATGCCTTTCCAGGCTTCCAGAGAGATGGATAATGACACTGACACTTGCCATAAATTGTCTTGCTTATGACGCAGACACTTTACCACCTGGCACCAAATTGTGAAGCCATTCATGTAGTCCAGGTTGCAACATCAGAACTGGCCTGGGACTGGCTCCAGTCCTACATACAACTGGGCAAACATAACAGAGTTCAGGTCATGAGAGTATTGTTGGTAATGAAAGGCAGATCAGCTGAACATCGGTTCAGAGGACCTGAACCAGCTTGCGATATCTCAATTGGAGTTGCCAAGAAAGCCATCAGGGACTGGACTAACAGAAATCACAAAAACACCGGGAATCCCTAACTGGACTCAGACAGGCAAAGGGACTTATGCCAGGGATCTCTACCAGAAGTTACGAAGGATCTGTTGAAATTAAACAGAGAACAATTAAGATGGATGATAGGATTATTTAGAGGACACTGCCACCTAAAAGGACACATTTTCAAACTGGGACTGGCAGATGACGCAACTTGTGAAAGGTACCAAGAAAAAGATGAATCAGCCACACATATCCTATGTGATTGTGAAGCCATAGCTCATTTAAGATTTCGTCACCTGGGCCTGTTCTTTATGGAACCAAGTGACTATTATGACGCCCCCACAAATAAAGCCCTACATTTCATTCGAAGTGTAGGATTAATAAAGGGTTAATCCAAAGGGGAAGCACAACAGATCTTTGAAGGTCGCGGTTCAAGGGGCCGGATTATTATGGCCCACCCCTCATACATTCATTCATTAGTCCAGGTGGCAGGAACGGAAAGCCTTATTCATTGAGACAACTCATTTTAATCCTGTGTCAGAAGAAAATAGCATATTATCACACAGTATATCTATAACAGGAATGAAAAGATGTATTTTATTTTGAAGCGCACTGTTTTTCCAAAACTAATTCCTTATACGTGTGCTGAGTAGAATATTTTGATTCAAGACAGATGCAGCAAGAGGCAGGAGAAAATTGCGTGATGAGAAGCTTCATAACCTCTACTTCTCTGTGAAATTGTAGGATAATCCGTATCGGACAACGGTTATCTTGACTGAGGTTCAATCCCTCCAAGCAATTGTCAGGTTAGTACCTCTATTAGACTACTACCGTTTGCTTCCAAATCCTTTCCAATACACCACAATCTGATGCTATGCAATATCGTTACTAAGAGTATTGTTACGTAACGAATACTGTAAGCGAGCAGATTGAGTTGAGCAAGGCTTGTATGATGACTGATTGACGGACTTGTTACAAAAACGTAGTTAGAAAACTGAACCGAAAAGATAATTTGAATATCTAGTTTGGTAGAAAAGTATCTATCAAGTTAAATGATGTTACATCCAGGCAACGTCACAGTAACCACAGTCAGAACCCCTAATCTTGTGTGAAGTGATTGGCTGAAGGTAGAGACAAGTGGCGGGCTCTGTGAACATGGTAATGAACCTTCGGGTTCCATAAAAGACTGGATGAGAGACTGTCAGCTGCTCAAGAAGAATTCTGCTCCATTTATTTGCTTATTTTGCAAGATTCATTGTGATTACACTTGAATCAAATATATTGAATGCTTTTTTTTGGATGGGACCAAACAGAAAACAAATTCAGTGTAATGTGGTAGTCCACACACACGGACCGCCATGGCATATGTAACCCAGATACCATCCACGAAATACACATCGCTGAGAAAAACAGAAAAATATAAGAACAGTAAGACACAACACATGATTTTAAATTATTTTCGCATTATTTTTTAATTTAAAGTTATTTTATCAGAAACAAACTTTATATTTATGATAATAAAATTTCGGACGTATAACCCTCACGGGCTATATAGTACCACAACACAGTTATAACAATTTTCGTGTATCATACATCCCTGATGATGGCCCTGTGTGGTCGAAAAATGTCGTGAACTTCCTTGGAAACGTGGATTAGGCGGTGATATTAAGCTCCGATTTGCATGTATTGCATGTGTGTACATTGTATGTATATATACAGGATGATTCTAAATTAGTGTTAAATTTTCCGTGGCCTATAATTTTGAAACTTTGCATGCTATGAAAGGCGCGCATGTTCAAGATGTTTAGCATTCTCCAGTTTTTATTCTGTATTTAGTAACACTTTTTGAGTTACAGTCTCCTATTGCGTAAACAGTTTTGTTTTATTCTTTCCGGTTTGAAAATTATAGGCCACGGAAACCCCGACACTAATTTAGAATAGTCCTGTATGTGTAAAGTTTATTGTAAAATTATATAACACGGTAATTCCTGAATTTTCTAAGTGAATGTTTTGCGTATATGAATAAAACACCTAGACACAGAATAAGGGACATTATGCTCAAAACAAATACAAAATAATTTATATTAATTCGCTATATAGAGTCTGCATACTAAAGCACTGGATTGGTGTAACGTAGAAACCCATATGTTTTGGTCGTGTCACTTATAGGTTCAGGGAAGTTCTTGCGCTGATCAGCACTAGCCAGATCAGAGTGTACCCCACCTCAGAACACTGGGACTTCTCTTTCTGCGCCGGATACACGGCCCCTAATTGCAGACGACTCAAGTGGCTAATAATTGCGCAGTGTTCCGACCTACAGTGACGATACCGAAGTTTTCGTCTCATAATTAGTTTCATGGCTGTCAAATAAAACTGACAAGCATTAATTAGACGTCAGGACAATTTTATAGTGTGCATAAAGTAATAAAGAAACCTGCATTTGCATGTAAGATTTGATTCTCCGTAAAAGAAGTTGGGGAGGAAAGTTATAACTTGTAGGTGAAACTCGTCTCTTTTAAGATGTTGTACTCCCAATAAACGAGTTATCTACCCTTTGTGTGACTATATATATAACGTGGCATAATATTGAGATGAGAACTCCGAAATTACTCAATTTCGGGATATGTAGACGAATTCTCAAACGTTAAAACGTTGTATTGACATAAGTTATGTAGTAGGTAGCGAGCAGTCTTTTGTTTCAGTGTAACGTGTCTATTTTGTGAATGTTGAGAGTATTTTGATCCGGATTTGTGAAGTACAGTACATTATTAAAGGGCACAGTTTACGATTGAATGTATGATGTTAATCACAGAAGATAACCGTCTTCTTGGATGTGGCGTCTTGTAGATATTTTGTGAACCGACGTTTCGAAGGAACGTATCGCTTCCATCTTCAGCGTAGAACAATCCGCAAGCGAGAAACCAGCGTGACCATGCATCTTCTGATGACCTTGACTACCCAAAAGAAAAATTTTCCCTGAATGTAGAGCCATACATCCATAAGAACTGATCTTCATTTGTTCACCGCTGTGAAAACGTCTAATTTCGTAT
Organism: Cryptotermes secundus; assembly: GCF_002891405.2. NCBI lineage: Eukaryota > Metazoa > Arthropoda > Insecta > Blattodea > Kalotermitidae > Cryptotermes > Cryptotermes secundus. Next base: position 431,325 of record NW_019725843.1, read on the forward strand.
AATCAGTTAATTTAATTCTGCGAAGTAACTGTGGAATATTTGTGAAACTTCTCAGCCAGTTACTAACAAGGACAAACAGTCTTGCTGGGCACCCCCGGTAGTGGGGATGGGGCCGTTGCCTGTGTGGCGCCATGGCTCTTAAACCCAGCATAGTTCTTCGAGTGTTATGTTGCCCTCTTGTGTAACCGATGCTAGGGGTGCGCCAATTGCAACACCAAGACTCGGACGGTAACGCAAACTGTAGAAAGTCTACATAAAACATAAACAAGAAGTTCTTAGGAGAACTAATATTCTACTTTCCTTTGATATGACACGGCTCGCATAGAAAACGGCTCGTCCATAAATCTTTCTATTGTGACGTGTGTATTCGTTTTCACGGTAGCGTTCTTACCGAGCCGTTGCCTAGCAACTTTAAAGGGATACACATGAAGACGCGCAGACTGAACGGAGGGATTTATGAAGTACGCCGTTGAGATGGGGTCAGATGTCGTACATACCAAGTTTCATAAAGATCGGTTCAGCCATTCAAACGTTAATGAAGGGGATAAACATACACGCATACAGCAAGCTGATCACATAAGTCATCTTTTATTCTTTTTTTTTTTCAAAATAAGTAAAGTAGGTTAAAAAAGTTACATTGATATGTAGGGCCCATAAAACTTGTCCGCAAAAGACTGGCTTGCTTTTGGGTTATGGAGTTTCGTTTCGGTTTATCTTACCGCCTGCTTCTGCCGCTTTTTGATTGTCTTGTTCGTCGATCCGAAAGGTCATGTTGTCTCTATGGCGTTACCGGAATTGTTTTATTCACCGCAGCCAGCTGACTGATTCATCATCATAATTAATGGATTGTGGGGCTGCTTTCTTTAAGGTTAAAGTGATTCAGAGCGTGAAACTGATCACTGCCTCTATATGGTACTTCGATAATGCTTGGAACTATGCTTCCCCTCTTGCCAGGAATTTGAACACTTTACATCAACCTGCATGGTGCTCAGGCTGGACGACAAGGGTTCGCACTTCGATAAGGACAAGAATTTTTCTTTTCTCAACTGTGTCCAGATCAATTTTGAAGCCCACCCAGCACCTTATCCAATGGGCAACGGAGGAACTTTTCCTGTGGAACAAAAACCCTCGGCAATAGAAGGCGACTACTCACCATCTATCAAACTAAACAAACAAACTCCGTGGTTTTAATCCGCAAGCGAACTATACCGACCGAGCGACCGCCGCTTGTCGGCGAAGTTAGTGCCAACTTCAGCGGACAGAGGGTGTCGCATGGTTAGCGCATCGAATCCCTAGGGCCATTAATTTAGGGTTCCTAGACCTTGAAATAGCTCCTCAATTATCCTCACGAGGCTAAATGGACCCCGCTCCAGACCCACTACTTCTCAGAGAATCTGCTAGCGCCAGAAATCGAACCCGGATCTCTGGATCTATAGCCAGGAACTCTTACCACTTGACCACAGAGGCGGTCCACTAACATCTATCGCAGATATTAATAATCAGTGGCTCCAGCGGTAACATTTCTAACTTGCAGAAGTTTCTGGTTAGAATCTCGGTTAGAACACCGGCTGTACTGATTTTGTCGTTGTTTTCCTCAGTCATTCTAACAGAATGCTGGGACAGTAGTTAAATTATTCCACGGTCGTTTTATTTTGGGCTGAAGTTTGAAAAGTATTCACAAACGATTGTTCGACTTCTGAAAACATTTCCGGTAAAATCGATAGTAAATTAAGCAATTATTTATGTTTAAATGTTTGAAAAGTGTAGTATTAATAAAGATAGTTATCACTCTACATAGATTCACAATAAGAAATTTCAGTCATACGAACTTTTTAGCCAACTATCCTTATTTTGAAGAAATCAGAGTAGGCTTATGCGATCTCCATGTTGTCTATATGTTTTTGAATCCCCTCTAACAACTTTCGAACGCCTGAACTAATCTTTATGAAACCTGGTATGTACATCACGACACCTGACGTACTTCATAAACACTTCCGATCATGCTGCGCGTCTGTATATGTATGTCCCCTTAACGTTTCTAGGCAACGGCTCGGTAAAAGCGCTACTGCGGCAACGAATACGCACGCAACAGTAGGATTGTTGGATGCGTCATTTTCTATTCGGCCCATATCGTATCCAAGATAGTTGGCGATTAGTTCTTCCCAAAACTTCTTATATATAGAGAAACATGCATTGGGTATGAACATCGAATTCGTTCAACCAAAATTTCTTTCCGAAAAATCAGAGAATGAGAAAAAAACGGAAACCAACGAACTGAGTGCTAATTAGATCACCTTAAGGCGGCCCATACACGTACGAGTCTGGTTCGCGAGTGCGGCTCGGCGAGGAGCTGGGCTCGGATTAATTTCACCACACACGTATGAGCGTGGCGACCCACAAACGTACGAGTTTGGTTCATTGGAACCCGAACCGAGCCAGACTCGTACGTGTATGGGCCCCCTAAGCTCTACCCTCTTGTGCGTCTTGTGTAGAATGTTGGTGTTATTGATAAGTTTTAGCAAGTTTTATTGATATTTTATAGCATAATATGGTCTCCAATGATTGCATCATAATCTGTTTCCCCTACTTTTATGTTCAGTTTCATGTCATAAAATTGGCGACTTTAATTATTTAGGTAATTTTTTATACGTCAGTGAGCGAAATCCCACAACTGTAACATTGCGCCTATGGGAAATAGCGATTCTCATTATGAAATTTCGCACCATGAACTCTCTCCAGGAACATAAGTGTTATTTAGACAGGGGGAGTGAACTTGTCACAATAATATCCTTTCTTACCCGAAATAATACCCTTCAAATGACTAACATTGTGGCATATTTGCTCAACGCAAGAACTGTGGAGCCAGAGAAACAGCAGTTACTAGTGAATGGCTAGTGACCACTTAAGGGTCTCATTGTCGCAACCGACAAGAAAATACTCTAATTCCTCACCTCCTTGAAAACCTCAGATCGCAATTACTAATGTTAGGTAAAAGTTAAAGATATCCGTGTAACAGGCCGTGAACACCCATAGGTTTGTGAGACATTGAGGCTCCCACATTTTTTAGACACAGATGGCGGTTGGGTTGTCAGCCTTGAGCTGGCCGCCCTTTACCCGCAGGGAGATTCCTGCTACTCATTTCTGTTAGAGATTGAGTCTTCCCCAGGGCCATAGTGCGGCTGGAAGGATTAGGTCAATTGAAAAATCTAATGAACTCATCAGGATTCGAACCCGTGACCTTCCGGCTTATAGTATAGTGCCTCAACCAACTTAGCTCAACTACCACGTGCCCCAGTAACAATGTTAACATATATTATTGATCGCTGGATTTCCTAAGCTGGTGTTAAAATATGTTTCTTACATTATAAAGACATTTCTAAATAAATGTCATTGCCATAGTGTGATGATACGTGTAAACTAAGTGAAATAGTCAGCACTACAGAACATTTCGTGCACTGTGATGAGAAAGGGTCCAGTGATCGGAAGATTTGTCTGCGCCATTACAAAATTCCGTTACTGGACACCTAGTTAGTTAGTTAGTTAGTTAGTTAGTTAGTTATTGGAGAGGGTGGGTTTCCCCATGCACTTAGACCAGTATTGGTCCATTGAGCTTCCCTGTATGATATTCTACCAGTCTCTATACCCTACCGATACTGGTGCGTACCATCAGTCCCAACCGAGCCAGCGAGTTCGGCCTCTACTGGCTTATCGGTATCTTTAAAGCTTCCCCCTCTATCAGAGGCCTTAGAGACTACTGTTGGGCGGGAAATGTCCTGAATTTTGCTCAGTGGCCTCCTTCGGAGACATGAGGTTCTTTTACGTGTCGTAAAGCTACGACACGGGACCCACGGCTTAAAGTCCCTCCCGGAGGACTTGTTCCCTGAATTTTTCCGCCCTTAAAAATTCCACGACCTCCGCCGTGTTCGAACCTGCGTACCTTGAGTCACGAGGTGGGAACGTTACCCCTAGACTACGGAGGCCGCTATTAGGTAAAGTAAGTGAAGGTATCCCTGTACAAGGCCGTGAAGGCCCATAGGGTTGTGGGACGTCGAGGCTCCAAAATCATATAGACAATCGGCTCATAGATGGCGGTAAGGTTGTCAGCCTTACGTGCCGGCCGCTCTTTACCCCCAGGAATATTCCTAGTACTCATTTGTTAGAGGCTGAGTCGACCATAGGGCCAGGTGTGCCTGGAAAGCTTAGGTAAATTGAAAAAATCCATCTCATCGGGATTCGATCCCGCAACCTTCCGGCTTGTAGCATAATGCCTCAACCAACTACGCTACCGTGTAGCCCCCTTAGGTACAGATCAAAATTTTTTATCTTCCTTTCTTAATTCTGCTTTTAATTAATTTCTTTATTAGGTTCACACGCTCTCTCGCCCTCACTGTCGAAAAAAAAAATATGGAGCAACAAGTGATATTTGGCGAAGTGAATGACACCATTTTAATTCCCACCCAAGACATTTGTGGCTTTGCGGTTATGGACACCCCTGTTGCTGTACTAATGCGTGGAAATAAGTAATGCATCCACAATGAAGAGCCTGCTATCTACAGTACTTGGCTGCTTGTTTGTGTGTTTGCATGGTTAAAGTTATGTTAACTAATTACACTAATTAGCTAATTAAATTCCAGCGGAGAGAGAGAGAATGTCAGAGAGGCACACAAACAGGTGTATATGCACTTGAGGTATAATATGGGAGAAGATACAGTCGTACACAAGTGTGCATGTGTACAGCTGAACGCAATGGAAATATCGACTTTTCGCTTTTTGTTGAGCATGTTCGCGATAATTATGCTTATGAAAGCAATTTTACCTCACTTCTTATTTACACATTCGAATTAAAGCAGCAACGTTCAAGGTAATTAATAACAAACTTTCATGTTGCGTTTATATTCAACTAATTACTAGCTAGATGGGATGAAGTACTTTTTTATTTTTAGAAGCTACCAGTAGCTGAACTACTGAAGAATTTCCCTGCCATTCATACAACCCGGATGTTCATTACTGTTTTCATAAGAGCTCGCCGCTAGCTTCCATCCTGAGCCAGATGAATCCAAGCCAAAGCTTCACACGCGAATTTCTTTAAGAATCAACTGCGCCCAGATGACGTAACAGTTGTATTTATAGGAGAGGGATAGCTCATTTTATAATCATATTAGACTAATTAATATAGGACACGCGGTAGCGCAGTTGATTGAGGGACTATGCTACAAGCCAGAAGGTCGCGGGTTCGAGTCGCGGTATGATCATTGAAGTTTTCAATTCACCTAACCCTTCCAGTAGCACTATTACCCTGTGGTCGACTCAGCCTCTGACAGAAATAAATACCATGAATTTTCCTGGGGGGATAAAGAGCGGCCGGCGCGTAAGACTGACAACCTCACCACCATCTGTGAGCCGACTGTCTAGAAAATGTGGATGTCTCGACCACTCAGAGCCTTATGGGCCTTCATGGCCTGTTACAGGGATAACTTACCCTTTTACCTTTGGTCATCTAGTCAAGAATTTCCTANATCGAACTAGATGAAACAGGTTATTTTTAGAAGCTTATAGTTTGGTCATTTAGTCAAGAATTTCCCAGCCTTTTATATAACACCATCTTGATTACCGTGATAACAAGTGCCCGCCGCTAGTCTGTAGTGTGCACCAGATGAAACCAATCTACATCCCCTCAAATCCATCTGTTTTAAGATAAATTTACTAATAATTTGCTGTCTATCCCAGTATCGAGCGACAGTTATGCTGCTGGGGAGAAATAACCTATTTGATAGCCACATTCACCCAATTACCTAAGTGGAACAGAGTTCTTCTCCAGAAAGTAATAATTCCTCATCTATTTATCAATATGTAATCAAAATGTTCATTGCCATATTCACAAGAACCCACCACTGAGCCAGACGAATCCAATCCACACCTTCACATTCCACTGTTTTCAGATCATTTCATAATGAACTCCCGTCTGTACGTAAACACGATAATGAAAATAAAGTACAGGTGTCCCTAAGCTTAATTAAGCACGACGCCATGAAAACGTGTAAGGGAGTTTAAATGTAACATACAATTCCTGACCTCGACACAATATGGAGGGTGGTGGTCAGCTCCATATCATATCACGCAAGACATCAATCTGATTTTTTTTGTAAATAAATAGCGAAAATTGATTTACTTTCGTAACCTGTATACGTAATCTAACTGTAACTTACAAGCTAGTTTCTTCCTGCCTGTTAGAGTTTGACACAGTGTATGACATACTACATTAACCGAATAGCTCAGTCGGTAATACAAATAGCTACCAGAAGAAGGGGGCAGATTTCCGACACGAGTAGCCACGACTTTCTTCACCCTTATGTACAGACAGGCTCAGGTTAATCAGTTCTCTTAAGAACGTACAGGAGACAAAGCGGCCGGCGCCTGAATCCCATCTTATTGTAGAGGTAAAGCGACGGGCTACGAGCTGGACGGCTGAGTTTCGAAGTTCAAATTATGTCAGTGAAAAGATATTTGTCTCTTCTCCACAACGTCCACACCTAATCTCCTATCCAGAGGAAACCAGGGATTGTTTCCTCGGAATAAGACAGCCGGGGCGTGAAGCTGACCACCTACCTCCGTATATCACCAAGGTAATAATGCGTAGTGCTATATCTCCACTCCCGCCGATCTCAGGGGCCGTGCGGTCTAACGCATGAACTGTATTCGCTCGCTGGAACACTGGGGTCTTGCTTTCGGATCCCACTCAAGGCATGGATATGTGTGTGCGTTTATTCTGTGTTTGGTTGTCCTGTGTGTAGGTAGCGGCCTTGCGACGGGCTGATCCCCCGTCCAAGGAGTCCTAGTGACTGGTACAGGATTAAGAAACTGAAAAAGCGGCCAAGGTCGACAAGAGCTGTAGAGCCATAGATAGATAGATAGATAGATAGATAATAGATAGATAGATAGATTAGATAGATAGATAGATAGATAGATAGATAGATAGATAGATAGATAGATAGATAGATAGATAGATAGATAGATAGATAGATAGCTCCACCCACACATTCAACGTTATGGTATGATGCTTAATTAAGTACAGGGAGAACTACACCCTGTAGTTTGTAACGTGTCGAACTTTGGTTCTGGGTCTCCCGCACACCTTCAGACTGCGGTGCATAGGTAAGTTTCCCTTTGCCTCCATGGCATAATACGTACATATTGAATTTACAGTCATTATTCCTCTACGTCAGGGACAGAAGTTGTAGCATTATGCGAGTTGGAGCTCTGTACACACAGTTTGGTCTAGAAGTAATTAGCGAAATACGGAATTATGTATTGAAAACGTACATCACTCGAGTGACGTCACATAACTAATTATTGTCGCTGTAATACAGAGTAAAGTATTTTCATGTGTAATTGCACAAAGTTGTATTAACTATGTATGCACACAGTTTGAAAGGAAGCTCTAATGGTTTTATGAATGCTCACAGTAGTTGGTTGATGGCGGTCTTATCCAGGCATGCATATCTATATTCGTGACGGAATATCTAATCGTGTATTTTATAAGGAACACGGAAATTATTTTGAAGGATTTAATTTCCAAAACTGCTTTACGAGTAAATAAAATTGGATATCCGTGAAGTAATTAAACCCAAGTATTCTCATTAGTAGTGTGATTTCTGCGTTCAAAAAGAGAGAACGTAGAGCCGTTGCTTCGCAAATGATTACAGAAATACCATTTAGTTAATATATGAGAGTGCAAATTCTTACGCTAGCTGTTCCATTTCTTGCGTTTATAAATAGCTAAAATCTAGACTCTCAATTGGCTACACATTCGCGTGTTGATTACTGTTTCACATGAGTCTGCATAAAATAGTTCGGAAATGTTTTACAGTAGAAAGTTAATAAACCGGTCAGGATAGCCAAGCGGTCTAAGGCATGTACCGTCTTCCCTCGCTCGGAAGCCATGATCGTTTGTTCGAATCCCACTTAAGGCATGAATGTTTGATATGTGTATGTGTTTATTATGTGTTTGTGTTGTCCTGTGCTTAGGTAGAGGCCTTGCAACGAGCTGATCACTCGTCCAAGGAGTCCTACCGTCTATAAAATAATCAATATAAAAAAGAAACTCGATACCATAAGGGTATAAGAGGAACGGATTAAGTAAGTAAACAAAGTTAATCGTCATTAATTACAAAAGGAAGTACTTCTCCAACATGTACAGAGTGGCCCAGAAGTCACTTAACCAAAAACATTTTATCATATTAACAGAAATGTTCAGGTGTAAACCTGCCAGTCGATTTGTGGAATGGTATCACAGCGTTGTGAGCTGAGCACTGGACATAGAGGGTCTCATTTCGAATACTTTTTGTGAATTTACTAAGTAATATAGAAATTTCTAACTTACTATAGCTTACATTTTACTAGACAGTTAACCGATTTTCTAGCCCCCCCCGTGCATCCTCCCTCCTCCTCTTCTCCTTTGACGGATTGAACCCTATGGCCTGTCCCCATCCAAAATTAGAATTATTTCTTCTTCACGTATGCCAGACCGGCTCTGGGGCTCAGCCAGCCTCCTACCCAACGGGTAACTGGGGGCTCTTTCCCATGAGGTAAAACGGCTGGGACGTGAAGCCGACAACTCATCTCCAATCCCGGTATCAAGAGAATGTGGATCTACATATCCACTCCCCCATACACCTTCATGGCATAGTGGTTAATTAGTTAAGTTTTTCTTTCCTTGGCGCTACAGCCCCAGTGGGCCTAGGCCTTCCTCCATGAACTTCCAAGTTCATTTCGGTTTTTCTAGATCTTACACATTCGGTAGGACTCCTTGGGCGGGTGATCAGCTCGTCGCAAGGCCTCTACCTGTACACAAACACAGAAAAACGCACATACACAAATTAACATCCATGCCCTGAGTGGGATCCGAACCCATGATCCCGGTTTCCAAGCGAGCGAAGACAGTACATGCCTTAGACCGCTCGGCTACCGTGACCGACAATTAGTTAAGTAGAGGGACAAATTTACCTTTAGCTATATATCTTACAGACAGTTGGTATAACTCATTGGACATACGATCAGCCCGTCGCAAGACCAATACGTATAGGGACAACACAAACACAGAATAAACACGGACAAACATCCATGTCTCGAATGGGCTTCGAGTCCACGATCCCATTGTTTGAGTGGACGAAGGCATTTCATGTCTTAGACGCGCGGCCAGTTACACGTTGCTACTTCTCTTCCTACTGCTTTCAGTGTACCTGCCTTACTGAGACTTTCACTGTCGATAACATGTCTAAAGTAAAAACAAAATATATTAAATTAGTGTGCGAGTATATTTTGAACTCCTCTGTGGTCTAGTGGTCAGAGTTGTGGCTACAGATCCAGAGGTCGCGGGTTATATTCCCGGCTCTACCAGATTTTCTGAGAAGTATTGGGTCTGGAACGGGTTCCACTCAGCNTTTATTAAAATTAAAACGTCAAGCGTGAGATTGCTGTTAAAAACTTCTGTTGGTTTAAAATATTATTTAATTTCCTCTAATTAGAAATATATAGTATAAATGTGAGGGTATTTAAATATGAATAGCTGAAATATTTACACTGTTAAACCCATATATAATATTAAACGAAATTAATACTAGAGAAAAAAACGAGCTTTTTACGAGTATATACATATTTGTCCCCTCTCTCTCAACCTACATTAATTGCAGTGCCAATTAAGCGCAGTGCGACGTACTTTGTTGACATCATTGTCATGAACGAAACTGCCAAGGCAGTATGTCTCCTAGCAACAACAGCGGGGTACGCGCACACACAGAACAGGCGCCCAAATGGGACGCACTAATTAGATTCCTCAGTCTGCAATTACTCTTTGTGTTGTTTTGTATTATTATTGTCATTATAGTTATCACTGTTATAATTATAAATTCAAGACAATTAGGGAATTGATACTAAGCATTTAGCAAATTAATAACTCACATAATTAACGACTATTCTTTATCGCAGTCGTTTTGTTTCTTTTTTGTTTTATATGATGTCAACACAAAGAAGAAAGTCTTATATCCTTCCTAATAGCATCTTAAAATTACGTAACTAACTTTTATAACTAAATTGTAATTTTAGTGTAATTTCGAAGTTGAGTTCAGAAAGTATTGAAGTATAGTCTTGGGTTATAAAAAGGAAAGGATTCAAAATAAGTTACAAAAATATCTTAAAAACTAAAATAAAAAAATAATTTAAATGCCGGACGGTCTGTGCAATGGTGTATGTAACACAAGCAATTCTATTGTGTTGCATTCCCGTTTTGTGTATCAGCGAAATAGATATCCAATTTGGACCTATCTTGTGAGCGTTCAGTTCAATCTAAATTACTGAATTATCTATCCTTAAAATCTTAATAGGCCGGTCACGGTAGCCGAGCGGTCTAAGGCCTGTACTGTCTTCGCTCGCTTGGAAACCGGGATCGTGGGTTCGAATCCCACTCAGGGCATGGATGTTTAGTTTGTGTGTGTCCGTTTTTCTATGTTTGTGGACAGGTAGAGGCCTGGCGACGAGCTGATCACCCGCCCAAGGAGTCCTACCGAATGTGTGAGATCTAGAAAAACCGAAAATGAACGGAGAAGTTCATGGAGGTAGGCCTAGACCCACTGGGGCTGTAGTGCCAAGTAGGGGGAAAACGTCTTAGTTAGTTAGTTATTGGAGAGGGTGGGTTTCCCCATGCACTTAGACCAGTATTGGTCCATTGTGCTTCCCTCTATGATAGTCTACCAGTCTCTATACCCTACCGATACTGGTGCTTACCATCAGTCCCGACCAAGCCAGCGAGTTCGGCCTCTACTGGCTTAGCGGTATCTATAATGCTTCCCCCATCTATCAGAGGCGTTAGGGACTACTGTTGGGTGGGAAATGTCCTTGAATTTGGCTCAGTGACCTCCTTAGGAGATATGAGGTTCTTTTACATACCGTAAAGCTACGACACGGGACCCACGGCTTAAAGTCCCTCCCGGAGGACTTGTTCCCTGAATTTTTCCGCCCTTAAAAATTCCACGACCTCCGCCGGGTTTGAACCCGCGTACTACGAGTCATGAGGCGGGAACGTTACCTCTAGACTACGGAGGCCGCTGGGGAAACATCCTAATAGAACCCTCCTTTCTTCACTTTCTACAAAAGTAAATTCTCAAGAAGCTTCCTTTCAAAAATTCCTTAGACATTTCTCGTGCACTTAGCCATTCGTATCTGTTTATGATTTATACTAAGCGTAATAGTTGAAGACCTCTGAATCTCGCAGTTCTTCGCTAGAAATTATACTCCGATTCATTCTCAATTTATTCCTTTTTAATCCAGTGCACTAACACGCAAATTTCCACATTCATACAAACAATGGGCAAAATTCTTATGCCAATAACAATTCGGTTAAAGATAAAAATATATGTATTCAGTTTTATGCTTTATTTTTGTAAGAAACCATATTCGGGAGATAATATCGATTTACACATTAATCCGCAGATTTAATCTCTCGAATTATTCGGCAGATTTCAATGAAATTTGCTACACTAAAAATGTCTAGCGAATTCGGTTTTGTTGCATAGACTCTTGCTCAGATATAATCCAAAGTTTACATAAAAAACGGATACCGGGTCGATCCCCGGAAAGGCAAAAATTGTCTCTTCTACACAACGTCCAAACAAACTCTGGGGTCTCATAAGCTTCATATGCAATTTCCCCAGGAGTAAAACTACCTGGACGTGAAGCTGACTACTCATCTCCATCTAGGGCCGAATTTAAGAGCGGTGTAGTTATACCTCCATTCCCCCATATATCTTCACGCTGTAATACTTAAATAATTAAGCACAGAGACCTTACATTTACATTAAGCAGAAATAGAATTTACCAATGGCGCATGATACAGAGCTTCATTTATACATGACGTGAATGTAAAACTTATTAAAATCCACAACTCTGATTCAAAACAGTTTTCAATATAGTGGATACTTTAACGATGCCCGAAGAATAATAATTTCTGACTGTTTACTGGAAATTAATGTTACAGCAGAGGATTATAAGAAGATACATCGAGTTGTATCGCAATTTGGGACCTTTATCTGTCCGTGTTTGAAGTCCATTATTCACTTTCTTGCTAGTTAGACGTCTTTTGCGGGGTCTCATAAGAAGAGGTCTTTGAATAGAGGAAAATATATTTCCTTCTCTAACGATAAATTTTATCAATAAAGAATGAACATCAATGCCAATTAAATAAGCAAAAGCTATAGGAAAATCAATTTGTAACCCCGTAACTTGAATGGTTACTAACAGTGCATGTAAACCTCGGTCATTTTCAAAACCCCAGTGGAGATGTGTCGCTCCTTTGTTTGCTGCCTCTCCAAGTTTCGGGTATAGAGTTCCCAATGTAAATCAGTTTCCTATAGTTACCTTATAAGTTGGAAAATAGGATTGTATCCAGAATAATAAGAGGGTATTCCGTTGATTTTTATTGGAAAGATAAATATAAATTCCATTGAGCCCAAAATGGCAAAAATTACTTACCCTAACCGTGTATTTCTGTGTATGGTTTACATTTCCACACTTGTTTTGTGAAAGACACATTTCGTCTTATTGACACTCTAAAAGTTTGTAACGATTATTATTCCATTATGTTGTCGTGTGTATCAGTGACTAAAGAGAGGGTTGGGATTGGTAATTGGATTTATTGGATATTTACAGGACGTAACTATATATAATCATAACACTCTTGCTGATTTACACAATTTACAATCACTCCACACCAATCTTCTCAGTCAATCTGCACTAGTCCTCACGGATTTACTCGTATAACACAGAAGTTTAGAAGTCTCACTAAATCACACACTCCCAATATCACTTGGCTACAGCACACCTAAAGTCTTCAAATCACACGTTAAATCTTCACAGGCTGACTTCTTGTACCTTTCTTCAACTACGAACTGGCTGTCTCCTACTGAGAACTGACATCCCTGAACCGAACGAATTGTCACTTATGTAACCGAGGAACGGACACGCATCACGGGAAACATATGTCACGTGACCACGACCCACCGCAGCGTGACGTCACCGCGGACACGGAAAAAACAGTCTCCTCTATTGTTGCGTGTTTTACCTTGTTTACAGAGTTGTTGCCTGGCAACGCATTAATCAATTTCATCACAATACTGTAATACTGATACACGTTGCATCTTAGTGCCTCAATATCTCCACTCATGTGAGATATTAGAGAATACAGTTTGAGATTTCAACCTTTTGTTTGAGCCACTTGGTAAATTTGTACCAAGCTCCACGTCATCACATCCCAGAAGTCAATGCTCTTAAAATATAATAGTCTACGAGGAAGGATATGGCTAATAATTTCTCAGGCATTCTGTAAATGTTTTCATATATAGATACACCTATATAATATTTGGCCCGTAGAGGATTTCGTTGCTGTGAATTCAGTATATATTCGTTGTCGGCCCTTCAGCCATTGTTTGGAAATGAAACTACTTATATAATTATTTATCTCGCAGAACTCGGAATATGCAGGAATTCGTCCCCCCCCCCACATCCAGCCTCCCTTCATTCTCTTTTATATTAAAACAGCCATGCATAGAAAAGTAATTCGAAGCTGTAATTAAAACTGTGAGAGTGTAGCAATTGTCAAATCCATTTAAATTGCCTTTACTTCTATTATGCTACTCCAGAGGCTTTCTCTACAACAATCATTCTCTACTCCTGCATACACGCACACACTTAAAGGGATTTTAATTTAGAAAATTTAATTGACTTTTATTGTAACTAAACTATGTGTACGTCTAAGCCTGGGAAGGGTCGGAACTTCAGGGAGTGAGCGAGACGGAGGTATACGATTTAATTAATAATTACATTTCATCATAACATAGCAGCTGTAATTGATCCTTCTTCCATTGTGAACTTTATATAACCAAACTGCACGGTTTTGACGTAATTAAGTTTGGGGCTGCCATAGTCAAATATCAGAGCCCTCTGTCGGCATCAAAATTTAAATGATGGCGCTTTCGATTTTGGCGTATCGTATTAATCGGTTTCTATAGAGTTAAACTATGTGGTTTCAAAATATACGTGTGGTATTAAAATTGAACAGAGGTTCAGCTCGTTATGAAACGTACCTAGGGACAGTTACGGTAAATATGAGAAAATATATATAAAAAAAAACTCTGTTTTCTGCTCTTCTACCGTGAAGAATTAATTACATTTTACCACAATAATTGGTTTCTCTATTATTAAATATACAACATAAACCCACGTACCTCGGATGATACATCAGAGCGTAGCCTGGATATTTGCGCAACATTTCGCATCTGTAATTCAGTATCCTTTTTATCATATGAGAATTACTCAAGGTAAGTGGTGCTTGTGGCGTTACCGTGTCCATGCAAAGTGTTCCGCTGTATTACGTTCTATATCCCCCATTATCTGAGGTAATTCGATATAGGGGATGTTTAGGGAATTGACTCTGATATTCCTCTTTTTAGACGATCTGTTGTTTTTGTTCTGACTAACCTGATGGAGCTGAGTCCTTCAGAAACTAACAGTTGCTCAGCCACACAAGAAAGTCCCAGGATTTTGGAAAAATAAAAGGAGGCTTATGATATTACCTTGCTGTCTATATTTCTTTGTAGCCTCTTAATTTTTTCGATTTCTATTCAGTCTGTGTCATATCAAAGTGAAGTAAGCGACTAGTTCTTCCCAGAACTTCTGGTAATATTTTTCTCTAACTTATGTCTAGTTCTTCCTAGTGATATCTTTCCTTCTGATTTTCCCATAAAAACCTCGATATGCAACTCTTCTCTCACATGAGTGCTACATGTCCTGTCCACCTCATCCTCCTTGACTTTATCATTATAATTATGTTTGGAGGAGAGTACAAGTTGTGAAGCTCCTCTTTACGCAGTTTTCTCCAGCCCCCCTATTTTGTCATCAGTCGATATCTTTCAGGTAACATAAGTATATTGTGGTCGGAATTGTCTACATATGCACATCATTTACTTCAATAAATACTTTATTAATTACGCTATTCTTCTAGACACACGGAAGCTGTCAAAAGGTCCACAGTCGCCTGCCGCAACTTTTTTTTCTTTTGCGTATAAATCAATTTACATTCACCGTACGCTTATTTCAAGACGTAATCATGATCGAAATATCCCGTTAAGAACTGAACGCTGTGTCTCAATTTCCATGTCTGAAATCGATTGAAAGGAACTAGATGTGTTATTTTCCTGATTAAGTACAGACATGCGTATCCCATTCATTTAGGTGAACACACGAATTTCCATTAAATTTCTCTCCTCTGTCACGTTTTCTATAAAAATAATTGTCAATCAGGAAAGAATTAGTGTGCATAGAAACGAAAAAAAAAAAAAGAGCCGCTGGATCTGGTTAAAGAAACTGAAAGTTTCCATAAGATACAGCTGCTAAATCGGAGAATCACTCAACCAGAAACATTCGAACGTGTTCTAATGAAATGAGAAGCTGAGTGCTAGAGTGAACCATGTGAAATCGCATTTTCACCGTAAAGGAATTTATCTTGCCCTCCTATTAGCAATATATGTATTGTTGCTCAGGAATGAACTTCCCTAACTATATACGTAGGTGATATAAGATTTGAGGCTTTCACGGCGGTGACTATGAAGAAAGCAGTCTTCTGGGATTTGGCACCGTGTATATGTGGTACTAACCGACGTTTCGGAGGAACGTATCGCCTCCATCTTCAGGGTAGAAGGAAAAATATAAGAAATCCGCAAGTGAAGAGACCGTGAGAACCGGTAAAATCAGAACTTCACTAATGGAACCGAGAAATAAGAATCTTGTCAATAATGGTCCTTATGTTGTGAGATTTCAGGTTATCACGGCGGCAACTACGAAGATTTATACTCTCTTCTGGGATGTGACTCCGTGTAATTTGGTAGATATAAGCCAATATTTCGGGATAACCTACTGCCTTTCATCTTCACAAGAACAGAAGATTGAGGTTGATACCTATCTACCAAGCTACACGGCATCAATCACAGAACGCAATAACATACATGATCATTATGGCCGTTCGGTCTAAGGCATGAACTGTCTTCGCCTGCTCGAAAACTGAGATCATGTGTTTGAATCCCACTAGAGGCGTGGATGATTTTCTGCGTTTATTCTGTGTTTATGCTATCGTGTGTAGGCTGCGGCCTTACGTCAGGCTGGTCCCCAGCCCAAGGAGTCCTACCGACTGTCTATATGATTAAGAACCTAGAAAACAGAGGTCGAGGTTCAGCACTGCCTAAGGGCCCACAGGTATTTATTATTATTATTATTGTTGTTGTTGTTGTTGTTGTCGTCGTCGTCGTCGTCGTCGTTGTTGTCGTCATCGTCGTCGTCGTCGTTGTTGTTGTTGCTTTATGGTACACATTCTTGAGAGCAGACAAGCAGGCGTTAAATGAACTGAAAATCAGTTAATGAAAATATTCAAGTTCATTCATCCATCAGCGGTTCTAAAGCCCTTTGTTAGGACCTGGCCTTATCTTCATTTTCGTAATCATTTTTTCACATAGACGGTAGGACTCCTTTGACGAGTGATCGGCCCGTCGCAAGGCCGCTACATACACACAGAACAACAAACACAGAATAAACGCACACAAACATCCATGCCTTTAGTGGGATTCGGACCCACGATCCCAGCGTTCGAGCGAGCGAAGACAGTTCATGCCTTAGACCGCTCGGCCACCATGATGCGCTGTGGAGTCCACTCTTTCCAGTATTCTTCCATAAGAACTACGTAATTTCACCTGCCCCAAAAGCGATCAGTGTAGTAAGATACAGAATTCTTCCAGTCCAGTACGTAACGGCTTCAAGTGTTGTGTCCATGAAGCATTTCGTCTCCTACGAAACGTCAGTCTAGACCTTGATATGTTATTGCATTAATCCCCATACAGGGGCGGGAGAGGACGGAAACTTACTGTGCCGTGAGTTCTGTTGTCTCTGTGGCAGTAAGCCATAGTGGAGTGGCAGAGAATTGTTACTTATTCAGGAGTCCCGGTTTCCGTCAGTTGCTCCGGAGCTTAACATAGCCACACGCAGCTGTATCATCTTGTACTCCACTACCACTCAATCTGGAGTCTGCGCCTCCTCTGGCGTCGGTTTCAAAATCCTCAAGTCTTCTAAGTTGCTCATTAAACTATTGTTTCTACTCATAATTCACTTCCGTATATACATATATTTTATGGATTGAAACGTGGTCTCTGACATTAAGGGAGGAACATAGACTAAGGGTAGCGACCTCCGTAGTCTAAGGGTAACGTTCCCACCTCATGACTCAAGGTAAGCGGGTTCAAACCCGGCGGAGGTCGTGGAAATTTTAAGGGCGGAAAAATTCAGGGAACAAGTCCCGTGTCGTAGATTTACCGCACGTAAAAATCCTCAGACCTCTGAGCAAAATTAGGCAACAATTTCCCACCCAAGTAGTTTCCAATGCCTCTGGTAGATGGGGGGAAATATCAGGTACCGACGGCCGACCTCGTTGGCTGAACGGGGCTGAGAGCACGCACCAGTAGCGGTAGTGTATGGTGATAGTAAAAATTAAAGGCGGACGCACAGTGGACCAATAACTGGTCTAAGTGCATGGGGAAACCCACCCCCTCTCATAATAATAAATAAAAAAATAGACTGAGGGTACTGAGAAGAATATTTGGACTGAAGAGGCATGAAATGGTAGCAGGTTGGAGAAAACTATATAATGAGGAGCTTCATAACTTGTACTCTTCTCCAAGTATAATTAGAAAGATCAAGTCAAGGAGGATGAGGTGGCAGGGAATGTAGCTCGAATTGGGGAGAAGAGGAATGCATATAGAATACTGGTGGGAAACCCAGAAGGAAAGAGACCACTGGGAAGACCAAGGTGTAGGTAGGTAGACAATAGTAAAATGGATCTTAGATAGGATGGAATGGTATGGATTGGATTGATCTGGCTCGAGATAGGGACCAGTGGAGGGCTCTTGTGAATACGGTAATGAAACTTCGGGTTCCGTAAAATTCTGGGAAATTCTTGAGTGGCTGCAGATTTGGCGGCTCCTCAAGAAGAGCTCAGCTCCATGAGTGAGTAAATATGTATATAGCCAATTTATATGTTTCTTTTCGAGAAATGAACAATACTTCACTGACGTACAGGCATTATTCAAACGAATTCTTTGTCTGTTTGTATTTATGTGATCTTGATATGCATTGTGCATTTATTACAGAGATAAATGATTTGCTTCGTTTCTTTCCTGTCCTGTAACTTATGTTGAGTTGTCGTAGCGGAGATTGGAACTAAAATTCGAAGCGTAAATCAATACACGGATCTATTGCTGTCAAAATTAATTAATCAGCAAGAGATGGAAACGTGTTGTTTTCCTCAGATTTCATTAAATAGTTCACAAGCAAGATATAACTGTGGTCTTTTATTTCAGAAATTATATGAATATACACGGTGTGTCCAGGATCCGTTAAGACTAATTTTTTCGTGTTTTTTTTGTCTTTATTTTTTTTTATTTTGCCCTACAATGCCATCTGTTGGCGAGTTGTGGCGTTAAGATTCTTGAAGTTTCAGCTATGGCTGTTTATAATTTCAAAGCACAAGCAGCGCTGCATCATGCGTTCTGACCTTGAATGTAAAGGTACTGTTCTGACGCTCGTCGGAAAATGTCAATTGAAAAGAAGAGCCAGCGTCAAATTTTAGTTGAAATTAGGCAAAACAGCCGGAGAAGCGTACGAAATGATGAAAAGTGTGTACGGTAGTGATTGTTTGAGTCGCTCGAACATTTTTCGATGGTGTGCTGTATTTCGTGACGGCAGGGAGAACATTGAAGACGCTCCACGTGCATGAAAGCCGAGAATAAGTCGCACTGAAGAAAATGTGAAGAAAATTACGGAAATCCTTGCATCAGACAGATATNCAGTCATTTCTGATTATTATCTCGGAGTCCTCAATCGTTTATGGGCGAGAATTATTCGAATTCGACCTGAATATCGAGAGCAAGTTTCCTGGTCGCCCCACCACGACAAATTGAAGATCGTGGCCGATTTTTTGGCCAGAAAAGGGTTCACAGTCCTTGATCACCCTCCGTATTCGCCAGATTTGGCTCCAGCAGATTTATCATTGTTCCCAAAAGTTAAGTTGGCGATTAAAGGAGACCGTCACGACACCATCCAGGACATCCAGAGGGAATTTGCCATAATTTTAAATGCGATTCCACAAATGGAATACAGTGACTGTTTTCGAGAACTTCAATCGATTCCAGCTATGTATTGAATCAGAAGAAGACTTCTTTGAATAAACAATAGTGAAATTTTGAAAATAATTCATGTCTTGTATTTTTAATGAACACAGTCCTAACAGAACCTGGACACATTGTGTATAAAAATTATTTTATTTTCTTCACATGGGGGCTGGATCCTGACGGATACATAAGCGCTAAACTAATTACAGTGGCTGATGAGTAATTTCTGTTATTGGGTACATAATTCCTTCAGTTGAATTAAATTAATTCTTTATTTTTAATGAGATTTCAAAATATTTGCTTGTCACCAGGTAATTAAATCAGAGAAGACGATACGAGTGCATGTAGCACGCATGAGATGATAAGACTTTCATTCATTACTTTAATTTCTAAAGTTGGCAAAATGAGACCTCTTCAAAGATTTGAGAGAAGAGGATAATATTAAAAACTTTTCTTAGAAATAATGTGTGATGGTGTGGACTGTATTCATCTGGCTAAGGATTAGCTTCTTAAGGATATCTATGCTCCTTGGAGTTGGTTAAAGAAGTGGTTAATTGGTTAGTTACGGGAAACAAAGCAGTATACAGTAGTTGTGCCAGAGCACTATTTGCCCTCCCTCCTCCCCCACACCGCTCTTCCGATCTCGTTAGCAGAGAATGTAAATGCGGTCGGTTTCCCCCAGGTCTGATGTCCGAACTCCATTCAGGGAGTAGATATTTGTGTGCAGGTTGTTTCATCGTGTTTGGCCATCATCTGCTCAATTCGCTGGGCGATTAGTGTTTGAGATAGCATAAATGGAACATAGCAAACAATCAATCAGTCAATCAGCTAATCAGTTTGGTAATACAACCAATTCTGCTGAACTGAATAGCTTAAGAGAGAAATACGTTGGGCTCCAGATCAGCAGAGATGTATTCGAGACTGTCTTGGGTCCTACTGATTTTTGTTTTAAAATGCGTCTTTTGTGTTTAGTGCTTCTTAAATATCCACGTCGTACTGTAAGTAAGCTTTCCGTGTTCTGCCGTTATTCTTGTCGTATATTGGCGGGTAAACTGCGCCCCTTTTTTCCCCCACCTGTTCTCTCTTCGGAGACAGTGCGAAACAGGAAAGTGCCGGGGTTGGCAGTACTGCAGCGTTGGTTCACATGTGTAGGAACCTTTGTGAGCAGCGAAGCTTTAATTTCGGCGTTTAATAAGAACAGCGGGCATCAAATGATCTACTTTGAATTTCAGCAAGGGTTTTCAGTCCTCTTCTTACCAGAACATTACAACGTAACAGGTACACTTTTATCATGTCCCACCATTTATGACTTAATTCAAGGGGTTAACCTCATTATCGATTACGATAAGTAGGAAAATGGAAACTTTATTTGGACTGCTGTATTGCTATTACGTAAATCGTTTAGTTTAAAATAAATTTTACGGGCCGTAACTTGTCGGCATGATGTTCCATGCCCATGCACCACCATTACTAGATTATAGTATGGAATGGTAGAGGAATATTGAATTAGAAAGGATTTGGAAGTGAACGTTCATGGTATAGTCGAGGTGCTACTCCAGCGTTCGCCTGAAGGAAGCGAAAATAACTACTAAAATCTAATCAGAAGTAGACAGTGTCCCGATGAAGATACGAACTGGGCACCTCTTGCGTATGGATCTCAATCGTTACAGCTATATCATCGCGCTCAAGCTATGTGAATATTTTCATGCGAACGCGATTTAATAAACTTTACCTACATACAGATAAAGCCGGGATAGCTCAGTCGGTATAGCGACTGGCTACGGGCTGGACGGCCAAGGTGTCGGAGTTCGATTCCTGGTAGGGTTAAGAATTTTCTCCTCTCCACGTCTTTCAGACCGACTCTGGGGTCCACTCAACCTCCTATTCAATGGGTACCGGTGGCTCTTTCCCCGGGGGTAAAGCTACCGGTGCGTGAAACTGACCACTCACCTCCAGCTTCTGCCGAGGTCAACAAAATGTAGATCTATACACTCTCCCATGCGCTTTCATGGTGTAGTGCTTATTTAGTTAAGCACAGGGACAACTTTATCCTTAACTTACAGACAAATACATTAAGTTATTTTAGGTGAGAACCTTGTGAAATGAAAAGCTGGTCGTGTGGTACTTATTACCCAAGAGCTAACTCTAATTACTCTTTTAATTTAACTCTCTGGTATCAGTTCTGTAGCTGCTGCAACGACCCAGCTCCTGTTCTACCTGCCTTCCATGGTACTTGAGGGATTAGTAGCTTGAAGAGGATGTTAATTAAAGTGTAGACACTAGGTGGCCGGTACTCTTGTCTTAGCTACGACGTCACGTCCTGCTGCATGTCCGCCAAAACCCGTATGGGAACTTGATCTCTCTTGGCTTCTTCTGTTTCTCTTCGCTCTTGTGCTTCTCCCCACTCCTCGCAGCTCCGCCTGCACTGCACACACAAGTACGCTTATCAAGGTATTTAGTTAATGGCGTCTCTCTCCTCTCCAATTAATTTTCCTTATTACTTCTCTCCCCTTCACTTCTTGAGGTTATAAATATTTTATATCCTGCATGTTTGTAATATGTTTCGTTATTTATTTGTATAAGTCATGTACAAACAAACGAATTTTGCAGCAAATATATTACTTTCTTTCACGAGGTGCAGTAATACAATTCTCTCTATGTTACTCCCGAGATATCTCGTTCGCAGACATAATTGCTTCTGTTCTGAATGTTTCGTGTTTGGTGACATCGATGAATGGAACCGATTCCCCTGTTATTAAACATTTAAAACACGTGGATTGCTGTGTTTATCATCTTTCTTAGAATTTAGAAACACTGCATTTTTCCCCCGCAATGTAGTCAAATGTTTCATATGATTCTCTCAATAAACATGGATTATTTCTCTAAACATATTTTATTATGCTTATTTACAATCGACATCATTTTAGAGTATTAAGTAAATGTGTTGTAGGTGGTTAGCTTGCAAGGTAAACATCCAGTGATGTTTCTCCTACATGTAGTCTCTTTCATTGATTGATGATGTCTTGGGGCCATGTTCTTTCCAGTCTTCTTGTCACTGGACCGTTGGTGTATAGCTCTTCTATTAATTCGTTTTCATGGCTTACAGTTTGGTTTCTGTACCTTTCAGCCATTCTTAGTATTTCATTTTTGACTAAGGGTATCTTTAGGTCGTTATGGAGTGTAAGGTTGCTCACATACCATGGCGCGTCTGCAATTGCCCTTAGTATTTTTGATTGGAATCTCTGGATGAGATTGACTGTCGACGGCTTTGCACATCCCCAGAGTTGAAGACCATAGGACCAAATAGGTTTCAGTATAGATTTGTATAGTAGTATTTTGTTAGTCATAGAGAGCTTTGATTTTCTACTGAGAAGCCAATACATTTGACGGTATTTCATGTCAAGTTGTTTTCTTTTAGTTTGGATGTGTTTTTCTCCAAGTGAGCCTTTGATCGAGGTGGAGTCCGAGATACTTTGTTTCTGAGTCTGTAGGTATTTGCTCGTTGTTCATTGTTACTTGTGGGCACATTTAGTGTCTCGTGGTGAATGTTATCTGGACAGACTTTGTTTGATTACCCTTTGTTCGCCAAGTAGTGTATCAGCAGCTCTAAACATCAGTATCAAATTGGTCTTATAATATCGACCTTCTCTGAGGTAGCAACTGAATCTTTGATTATTGTCAGGTCTCCTGGTAACGGGACAAGAACTTAATGGCTTCCGGATTATACGAAGCTGTTTGTTGGATGAGTCTTTTACAATTACAATCACAATCACTCTAAAATATCGTATTCCGGACGATGCAACCTGACTAGTCTGTCGTCTTCTGGTTCTCGGCTGAGCTGATTTCTTGTGCTCTCAGCTCTACTCGGTTCGCCTCTGATCTGAGTTCTGACTTGTTCTCTATTTTCCTCTGACCTCTTATCTTCTGCAGTCGGACGGACTAGAAGGACCTCCTTGAAGGGTGTTCGTTACCGTGGGAACCACCCTAGCTCTGGCTTTCCTTTCAGTGGTAACTTTTGGTTTGTATGCGCTGTCTCGGGAACTTGTTTTTAACAAACCGTTGTCTAGCAATGGACTCCCGCTCTGACTCAAGATATTCCGGCTTTTAGACGGCACGCCACAATATTATTAAATTTAAATTCATGCTTCAGAGGGTTAAACTAGAAGGTATTTAAATTAGTGCACTGTGAAAGAAGGGAAAAAAATCAAATTATCTACCCAGAGAAAAATAAGTAATTTCATGATAAAGAAATGAAACTCCTCCAAGCCAAATACATCAATTTGTCATAACGTGAATAAACAATAGGAGTATCTCATCCAATGTAATAGCAGATTCTTATATCAGTTTATCTCCACTAGCTACATCCATCTTTACAAACGACATTTCAATATGACTCAGAAAACAGATCTCTAAAGCCTTTTAAAAAATCGGAATTGGGAGTTCAGTCTTTTATTTCTTTTTGCTGCTGACCTGATTCAATTTCGAGTTACATTGGGTATTGTTCTCTCCAGCGTAATCTCTTTTGTCTCATTCGTAATATATAAGAAACAATAGGAAAGGAATGGTCAGACCACTTCATTGTATAAATTGTACGACCCGTTAATATGACCATATCGATATACCTCGACACTGAAATATCGATATACCTCCACATCGAAATGTCGATATCGAATATTGTATTTGCCCGATCAGTTCGAATAAAACGGATGGTCGGGGGTAAGGGTTTGAGAGAAAAAGAGTAAGATAGATACAGGAGGGTTTTCTCGAACCTTACTGTGTTATTGTATATAGGTTTGATGGGGGGAGGGGGTGGAGCGAATTCGCTACGCACTCTGTATACTGCGACACGAAGGAAACAGAATTGACAATTTTCCGCGCGGTTTACCCTCTAAACTTTCTCGAGAGAAGAGAAAATAAAGAGTCTTGCTTGTCAGAAAATAGCCTTGCTTTCTTTCTCCTCCACTTTCCTTATATGTGTCTCTCTCATTCCCGATTTTACCTCCACACCATGTTGTAACAGCCCCTGAGCTGTAGGTTTACTGTAGTCGAATTTTATTCCTGACTGGAGCATTACTGGAAGCTGAAGTGATAGACAGATTGCTTACCGCTTGAACCTTCCGTCACCCTAGAAGAAAAACCGGCCAACAGGTGGCATCGTGGGGGACAGTTACACGCTCTTCTTCTGCTGCTGATGCTCCACCACCATCGCCAGCGTCCTCGTCCTCTCCAGCATGAGACTTGTCGAGACTTCTGCCTAATTTGAGCACCCGGTAGCGTAGTTGGTTGAGGCACTATGCTACAAGCCGGAAGGTCACGGATTCCAGTCTCGATGAGGTGGATTTTTCAATTGACCTAATCCTTCCAGCCGCACTATGGCCCTGGGGTCGACTCAGCCTCTAATAGAAATGAGTACCAGGAATTAATTAAATAATTTTCCTGGCGAGTAAAGCGCGGCTGGCGCGTAAGGCTGACAAACTTAACGCCATTTGTGAGCCGATTGTCTAGAAAATGTGGGAGTCTCGACGGCTCAGAACCCTATGGGCCTCCATGGCCTGTTACAGGGATAGCTCTTTTTACCTGTCCTTAATTAATTAGAAACCACGCCATGAAATCATAATTTTTTTATTGCTAGTGGGGTGGGACTAAGTCCCTTGTACTGCGACCACTTCATAACGGACCATTCTTAATCTCGGAATTCGGTGGAGGTGAGTGCTCAGCTTCCCTCCCCGGCCGCTTTACTCCCCTGGAAAAGAGACCCGGTGCCCATTGGATAGGAGACGGGCTGTGTCCCAGATTCGGTCTGGACTACGTGGAATAGAGAAGAATGTCTTGTCTCTGCTGTGAATCGAACCTTGGCCGTCAAGCCGTCATTATACCGCGACTCATTCTATTGCGGTGATTACAAAACACGATCCTTCCATCAATTGATAGATTTTCACAAAGTTATTTTTCCTTTTGATAAATATTTTATGATCATTTTGGGGATCCTACCAGCACGATCTTTCACGTTTCTTCTCTGTATACCATAAATTTTATTTGTGGGAGTCGTGGTTCTCTCGTAATTTCCTCTTCTGATGACACACATTTCCGCTGAGATCAGTTTTCTCTTCTCAGACTTTAATGTGCATGACTCATAGCGTAAGCTGAAGTCAGTTCAGAAGTCTCCTGTATGTTCATAACAAGCAGAGTTCCTTCTTCAGAGACCTGCTGTTCAGCTCCACGTGTCTGTCCGTTATTACCCTGACACAGCTACAAAATGGCAGCGAAATACTAACTGCACAATTTCTGTGAAATGCCTGTTGGTATGCAATGGTATACTATCTCAGACTGCTAACACCACTGCTAAGCCGTGGTCTCCTCTCCTATCCTAATTGGTGTCCCTTGCTGTAGGCCTCGGGATGGCAGTCTAGGTTGCCTCAACCGCCCTGGAAACCTATACTCACTTAAAGGGGCAATAGGGACTGGGGGAGGGGGGTGTTCGTGGTCGAGTTTTAGCTCCACATATTCCTGTCGGTAGCATATCGGGTTCTCCTGTGGCTGAGTTTCTAAGAAATAAACTTGTAACACTGGGGGATCCCCTGTTCCTTGCATGTATTTACACTGTCTGCATACTCATTTGGGTGTGAGCTAAGTTAAATGATTTCATACTTATGTAGCCTCAGGCCGGTACCTGTAAACATCTCTCTCGCCTACAGCAACAGGACATGGTGTCAATTATTTTGGTTGCAGAAGAGTGCGAAGAAGAAATGGTACAGTTCATATCCCTTTTTGTGAGGTTTCCTGTCTGCGGCGCGATACTTACGTCATCGGTAGGCTCTCGGGCACAGCCTACCCCAGCAACTGGTACAGTGTTTTGATATTCCACTGCCCATAGTCACCGCTGGAAGATCCTGCGAGTCAGCATTTCTTCATAACTTCAATAAACTGTGAAAATGACTACACCTGTCGCAACTGCTGGTTCAGCGTTTCCAAGCGAAACTTGCCAGACACTGGGCAAACCGCGTTTATTTACCAGCTTTCTTGGTTGCGACAGTTCGGCGGAGCCTTGGAGTCTCAAAATTTCAAACCTCACTGCGTTAAGGCATCCAGTATCATGACACACACACATCTCTTTCTCTCTCTCTTTTGCTACGAATGATGCAAAGATGGCTGTTTTGCATATTCGTTAGGTTGTACCAGCGTTATAGCCAAATGGGCACTAGCATGGAAACCATACCAGCTGTTTTGAAGGCCGTTGACGGATCCTTGTACAGTAATTTTACCCCTGAAATTTGTAAGATAAAAATTACATACATCTCACGTGCTTCCGAAACTTAACGAACTTCAAAGAGCTGAGCCCTTGAGGAGCCACTAGTCTCTCAGCCACTCAAGAATTTACCAAAATTGTATGAAACCCGAAAGTTCATTACCGTTTTCGAAAGAGCCCTCCACTGGTCCCCATCCTGAACCAGATAAATCTAGCCCATATCACCCCCATCGTATATCTCTAAGATCCAGTTTAATATTATCATTCCACCTAATTATAAATATTTCTAGGGGTCTCTTTCCGAACAAAATCCTATATGCACTCCTCTTCTCCCCATGCGTTCTACAGTCCTTGCTCACCTCATCCTTCTTGACGAATTATTCTAATTATATTCGGCAAGGAACATAAGTTATGATGTTGCTTATATGCAATTTGCTTTCGAAACCTAGACTGCCTAATCCTTCTCTACCTTATATGCAGTGAGAATGTTTTCTTGGTTGTTCAGTGGAACTGTTTTAGTTACCGGCTGTGTGTCCACCTGTCTGCTTGTCCCCCTGGTACAGCTACGTACCTCGGTACTGTAAGCAATAACTAAATGAAAGTCGCCATGCACAGAATTCCCTTTGAGTGTTCCCTGGCTTAAGGAAATGCTGTGTAATCATCCGCTTGCCGGGTAACAGCAAACCCCAAAGTTAAAGATCGAGGCTGGATTATGTGCTGCCTCTTAAGGGCTATGACGTACCTCATGGAACGGTCGTAGATGAATATGAAGCCATGGTGGACTGATGATTCACAGGGTAAAAAACCCAACAAACCAGCTCCAGTGACATTTCGTCCAACATGAGTCTTACATAAAGCTACCCGGAACGAGAAGCCAGCGCCTGAGCTACGGCACAGCGTTTTCTCCACTCGTTAGAGCAATACCAACGTACCATGCGAAATTATTAAGTTCGGTGATCAGTAGGGCCATTCTGTGCAAGGTTTCTTTTGGGGATACGGAGAACTGTTGTTACCCTGACAGTTACTGAAGATCCGTTGTAAGGTGACACGATGGCCG